>NW_026109500.1:0-33445 GCF_024516045.1 Bombus affinis | reverse complement strand
TATACCTTATTGCGTAATAGTATATAACGTTATACGTCATATAGTGATAGAATATAACATTATACGTCCTATGGTAATACATTATATAGTTATACGTTATAACGTAATAGTATATAATGTTATTCGTCATACAGTGATGCAATATAACGTTATTCCTTCATAACGTAATAGTATATGACGTTACACGTCTTATAGTTATGCAATATAACGTTATGCGTTATAACGTAATAGTATATAACGTTATACGTCATATACTAATGGAATATAACATTATACGTCCTATAGTTGTGCGATATAACGTTATGCGTTATAATATATTAGTAAATAACATTATACGTCATATAGCGATGCAATACAACGTTATACGTCCTATAGTGATGCGATATAACGTTCTGCGTTATAACATATTAGTATATAACATTATAAGTCATATAGAGATGCAATATAACGTTATACCTTATAGCGTAATAGTATATAACGATATACGTCATATAGTGAAGCATTATAACGTTATGCGACCTATAGTGATGCGATATAACGTTCGGCGTTATAACATATTAGTATATAACATTATAAGTCATATAGAGATGC
This sequence comes from Bombus affinis, assembly GCF_024516045.1. NCBI lineage: Eukaryota > Metazoa > Arthropoda > Insecta > Hymenoptera > Apidae > Bombus > Bombus affinis. Next base: position 32,854 of record NW_026109500.1, on the reverse strand, counting down.
AATATAACGTTATACCTTATAGCGTAATAGTATATAACGTTATACGTCATATAGTGGTGCAGTATAACGTTATACCTTATAGCGTAATATTATATAACGTTATACGTCATATAGTGATGCGATATAACGTTATACGTCATATAGTGATGCAATACAACGTTATACGTCATATAGTGATGCAGTACATCCATATACCTCATAACGTAGTAGTATATAACTTCATACGTCATATAGTGATGCAATATATCGTTCTACGTTATAGCGTAATAGTATATAACGATATACGTCATATAGTGATGCAGTATTACGTTATACGTTATGACGTAATAGTATATATCGTTGTACGTCACATAGTGATGCAACATATCGTTATACCTTATAGCGTAATAGTATATAACATTATACGTCATATAGTGATGCAATATAACTTTCGACGTCATATAGTGATGCAATGTAATGTTACACGTCATATAGTGATGCAATATATCGTTATACCTTATTGCGTATAGTATATAACGTTATACGTCATATAGTGATAGAATATAACATTATACGTCCTATGGTAATACATTATATAGTTATACGTTATAACGTAATAGTATATAATGTTATTCGTCATACAGTGATGCAATATAACGTTATTCCTTCATAACGTAATAGTATATGACGTTACACGTCTTATAGTTATGCAATATAACGTTATGCGTTATAACGTAATAGTATATAACGTTATACGTCATATACTAATGGAATATAACATTATACGTCCTATAGTTGTGCGATATAACGTTATGCGTTATAATATATTAGTAAATAACATTATACGTCATATAGCGATGCAATACAACGTTATACGTCCTATAGTGATGCGATATAACGTTCTGCGTTATAACATATTAGTATATAACATTATAAGTCATATAGAGATGCAATATAACGTTATACCTTATAGCGTAATAGTATATAACGATATACGTCATATAGTGAAGCATTATAACGTTATGCGACCTATAGTGATGCGATATAACGTTCGGCGTTATAACATATTAGTATATAACATTATAAGTCATATAGAGATGCAATATAACGTTATACCTTATAGCGTAATAGTATATAACGTTATACGTCATATAGTGGTGCAGTATAACGTTATTCCTTCATATCGTAGTAGTATATAACGTTACACGTCATATAGTGATGCAATATAACGTTATATGTCAGGTAGTGATGCTATATAACGTTATACGTCACATAGTGATGCAGTACATCGTCATACCTTATAGCGTAATAGTATATAAGGTTATACGTAATATAGTGATGCAATATAATGTTATACGTCATATAGTGAAGCAATATATCGTTATACCTTATAGCGTAATAGTATATAACGTTATACGTCATATAGTGACGCAATATATCGTTATACCTTATAGCGTAATATTATATAACGTTATACGTCATATCGTAATGCAATATAACGTTATACGGCATATAGTGATGCAATATAACGTTATACGTCATATAGTGATGCAATATATCGTTATATCTAATAGCGTAATAGTATATAACGTTATACGTCATATAGTGATGCTATATATCGTTATACATCACATAGTGATGCACTACATCGTTATACCTTATAGCGTAATAGTATATAACGTTATACGTCATATAGTGATGCAGTATAACGTTATTCCTTCATAACGTAATAGTATATAATGTTATACGTCATACAGAGATGCAATATAACGTTATTCCTTCATATCGTAGTAGTATATAACGTTATACGTCACATCGTGATGCAATATAACGTTATATGTCAGATAGTGATGCTATATAACGTTATACGTCACATAGTGATGCAGTACATTGTTATACCTTATAGCGTAATAGTATATAACGTTATACGTAATATAGTGATGCAATATAATGTTATACGTCATATAGTGATGCAGTACATCGTTATACCTTATAGCGTAATAGTATATAACGTTATACGTCATATAGTGATGCAATACGACGTTATTCCTTCATAACGTAATAGTATATAATGTTATACGTCATACAGAGATGCAATATAAAGTTATTCCTTCATATCGTAGTAGTATATAACGTTATACGTCATATAGTGATGCCATATATCGTTATACCTTATAGCGTAATAGTATATAACGTTATACGGCATATAGTGATGCAATATAACGTTATACGTCATATAGTGATGCAATATATCGTTATATCTAATAGCGTAATAGTATATAACGTTATACGTCATATAGTGATGCTATATATCGTTATACATCACATAGTGATGCACTACATCGTTATACCTTATAGCGTAATAGTATATAACGCTATACGTCATATACTGATGCAGTATAACGTTATTCCTTCATAACGTAATAGTATATAATGTTATACGTCATACAGTGATGCAATAGAACGTTATTCCTTCATATCGTAGTTGTATATAACGTTATACGTCATATAGTGATGCGGGTACATCGTTATACCTTATGACGTAATAGTATATAACGTTATACGCCATGTAGTGATGCAATATAACGTTCTACGTCATATAGTGATGCAATATAATGTTACACGTCCTATAGTGATGCAATATATCGTTATACCTTATAGCGTAATAGTATATAACGTTATACGTCATATAGTGAAGCAATATATCGTTATACCTTATAGCGTAATATTATATAACGTTATACGTCATATAGTGATGCGATATAACGTTATGCGTTATAACATATTAGTAAATAACATTATACGTCATATAGAGATGCAATATAACGTTATACGGCATATAGTGATGCAATATAGCGTTATACGTCATATAGTGATGCAATATATCGTTATACGTTATATAGTGATGCAAAAAAGCGTTATACCTTATAGCGTAATAGTATATAACATTATACGTCATATAGTGATGCAATATAACGTTCTACGTCATATAGTGATGCAAAAAAGCGTTTAACCTTATAGCGTAAAGGTATATAGCATTATACGTCATATAGTGATGCAATATATCGTTATACGTTATAGCGCAATATTATATAACGTTATACGTCATATAGTGATGCAGCATTACGTTATACGTTATGACGTAATATTATATATCGTTGTACGTCACATAGTGATGCAACATATCGTTTATACGTTATAGCGTAATATTGTAAAACGTTATACGTCATATAGTGATGCAATATATCGTCATACGTCATATAGTGTTGCAAAAAAGCGTTATGCCTTATAGCGTAATAGTATATAACATTAAACGTCATATAGTGATGCAATATAACGTTCTACGTCATATAGTGATGCAATATAATGTTACACGTCATATAGTGATGCAATATATCGTTATACCTTATAGCGTAATAGTATATAACGTTATACGTCATATAGTGATGCAATATATCGTTATACCTTATAGCGTAATAGTATATAACGTTATACGTCATATAGTGATGCAATATAACGTTATATGTCATATAGTGTTGCAAAAAAGCGTTATACCTTATAGCGTAATAGTATATAACATTATACGTCATATAGTGATGCAATATAACGTTCTACGTCATACAGTGATGCAATATAATGTTACACGTCATATAGTGATGCAATATATCGTTATACCTTATAGCGTAATAGTATATAACGTTATACGTCATATAGTGATGCAATATAACGTTATACGTCATATAGTGATGCAAAACAGCGTTATACCTTATAGCGTAATAGTATATAACATTATACGTCATATAGTGATGCAATGTAACGTTATACGTCATATAGTGATGCAATATATCGTTATACCTTATAGCGTAATAGTATATAACGTTATACGTCATATAGTGATGCAATGTAACGTTATACGTCATATAGTGATGCAATATATCGTTATACCTTATAGCGTAATAGTATATAACGTTATACGTCATATAGAGATGCAATAAAACGTTATTCGTTATAACGTAATAGTATATAACGTTATACGTCATATAGTGATGCAATATAATGTTATACGTCACATAGTGATGCAATATATCGTTCTGCGTTATAACATATTAGTATATAACGTTATACGTCATATAGTGATGCGATATAACGTTATGCGTTATAACATATTAGTATATAACGTTATACGTCATATAGTGATGCGATATAACGTTATGCGTTATAACATATTAGTAAATAACATTATACGTCATATAGAGATGCAATATAACGTTATACGGCATATAGTGATGTAATATTGCGTTATACGTCATATAGTGATGCAATATATCGTTATACCTTATAGCGTAATAGTACATAACGTTATAGGTCATATAGTGATGCAATGTAACGTTATGTGTTATAACGTATTAGTATATAACGTTATACGTCATATAGTGATGCAATATAACGTTCTACGTCATATTGTGTTGTAATATAATGTTATACGTCATATAGTGATGCAATATATCGTTATACCTTATAGCGTAATAGTATATAACGTTATACGTCATATAGTGATGCAATAAAACGTTATTCGTTATAACGTAATAGTATATAACGTTATACGTCATATAGTGATGCAATATAATGTTATACGTCACATAGTGATGCAATATATCGTTATACCTTATAGCGTTATAGTATATAACGTTATACGTCATATAGTGATGCTATATACCGTTATACATCACATAGTGATGCACTACATCGTTATACCTTATAGCGTAATAGCATATAACGCTATACGTCATATACTGATGCAGTATAACGTTATTCCTTCATAACGTAATAGTATATAATGTTATACGTCATACAGTGATGCAATAGAACGTTATTCCTTCATATCGTAGTTGTATATAACGTTATACGTCATATAGTGATGCAGTACATCGTTATACCTTATGACGTAATGGTATATAACGTTATACGCCATGTAGTGATGCAATATAACGTTCTACGTCATATAGTGCTGCAATACAATGTTATAGGTCATATAGTGATGCAATATACCGTTGTACAAAATAGCGTAATATTATATAACGTTATACGTCATATAGTGATGCAATATAACGTTCTACGTCATATAGTGATGCAATATAATGTTATACGTCATATAGTGATGCAATATATCGATATACCTTATAGCGTAATAGTATATAACGTTATACGTCATATAGTGATGCAATACAACGTTATTCGTTATAACGTAATAGTATATAACGTTATACGTCATATAGTGATGCAATATATCGTTATACCTTATAGCGTAATAGTATATAACGTTATAAGTCATATAGTGATGCAATATACCGTTATACCTTATAGCGTAATATTATATAACGTTATACGTCATATAGTGATGCAATATAACGTTATACGTCATATAGTGATGCAGTACATCCATATACCTCATAACGTAGTAGTATATAACTTCATACGTCATATAGTGATGCAATATAACGTTATACGTTATAGCGTAATAGTATATAACGTTATACGTCATATAGTGATGCAGTATTGCGTTATGCGTTATAACATATTAGTAAATAACATTATAAGTCATATAGAGATGCAATATAACGTTATACGGCATATAGTGAAGCAATATAGCGTTATACGTCATATAGTGATGCAATATATCGTTATACCTTATAGCGTAATAGTATATAACGTTATAAGTCATATAGTGACGCAATATATCGTTATACCATATAGCGTAATATTATATAACGTTATACGTCATATAGTGATGCAATATAACGTTATACGTCATATAGTGATGCAGTACATCCATATACCTCATAACGTAGTAGTATATAACTTCATACGTCATATAGTGATGCAATATATCGTTATACCTTATAGCGTAATAGTATATAATGTTATACGTCATATAGTGATGCAATATAACGTTATACGCCCTATGGTGATGCGATATAACGTTCTGCGTTATAACATATTAGTATATAACGTTATACGTCATATAGTGATGCAATATATCGTTATACCTTATAGCGTAATAGTATATAACGTTATACGTCATATAGTGATGCAATATAACGTTATACGTCATATAGTGATGCAATAAAGCGTTATACCTTGTAGCGTAATAGTATATAACGATATACGTCATATAGTGAAGCAATATAACGCTATGCGACCTATAGTGATGCGATATAACGTTCGGCGTTATAACATATTAGTATATAACATTATAAGTCATATAGATATGCAATATATCGTTATACGGCATATAGTGATGCAATATAACGTTATACGTCATATAGTGATACAGTACATCCTTATACATCATAACGTAGTAGTATATAACTTCATACGTCATATAGTGATGCAATATATCGTTATACGTTATAACGTAATTGTATATAACGTTATACGTCATACAGTGATGCAATATGTCGTTATTCCTTATAGAGTAATAGTATATAACGTTATACGACATATAGTGATGCAATACAACGTTATTTGTTATAACGTAATAGCATATACCGTTATACGTCATATAGTGATGCAATACAACGTTATACGGCATATAGCGATGCAACATAACGTTATACGTCATATAGTGATGCTATATAACGTTCTACGTCATATTGTGATGCAATATAATGTTATACGTCATATAGTGATGAAATATATCGTTATACCTTATAGAGTAATTGTATATAACGTTATACGTCATATAGTGATGCAATACAACGTTATTCGTTATAACGTAATAGTATATAACGTTTAACGTCATATAGTGATGCAATATAACGTTCTACGTCATATAGTGATGCAATATAATGTTATACGTCATATAGTGATGCATCATATCGTTATACCATATAGCGTAATAGTATATAACGTTATACGTCATATAGTGATGCAATACAACGTTATTCTTTATAACGTAATAGTATATAGCGTTATACGTCATATAGTGATGCTATATAACGTTATACATCACATAGTGATGCAGTACATCGTTATACCTTATAGCGTAATAGTATATAACGTTATACGTCATATAGTGGTGCAGTATAACGTTATTCCTTCATATCGTAGTAGTATATAACGTTATACGTCATATAGTGATGCAATATAACGTTATATGTCAGATAGTGATGCTATATAACGTTATACGTCACATAATGATGCAGTACATCGTTATACCTTATAGCGTAATAGTATATAAGGTTATACGTAATATAGTGATGCAATATAATGTTATACGTCATATAGTGAAGCAATATATCGTTATACCTTATAGCGTAATAGTATATAACGTTATACGTCATATAGTGACGCAATATATCGTTATACCTTATAGCGTAATATTATATAACGTTATACGTCATATCGTGATGCAATATAACGTTATACGGCATATAGTGATGCAATATAACGTTATACGTCATATAGTGATGCAATATATCGTTATATCTAATAGCGTAATAGTATATAACGTTATACGTCATATAGTGATGCTATATATCGTTATACATCACATAGTGATGCACTACATCGTTATACCTTATAGCGTAATAGTATATAACGTTATACGTCATATACTAATGGAATATAACATTATACGTCCTATAGTTGTGCGATATAACGTTATGCGTTATAATATATTAGTAAATAACATTATACGTCATATAGCGATGCAATACAACGTTATACGTCCTATAGTGATGCGATATAACGTTCTGCGTTATAACATATTAGTATATAACATTATAAGTCATATAGAGATGCAATATAACGTTATACCTTATAGCGTAATAGTATATAACGATATACGTCATACAGTGAAGCAATATAACGTTATGCGACCTATAGTGATGCGATATAACGTTCGGCGTTATAACATATTAGTATATAACATTATAAGTCATATAGATATGCAATATATCGTTATACGGCATATAGTGATGCAATATAACGTTATACGTCATATAGTGATACAGTACATCCTTATACATCATAACGTAGTAGTATATAACTTCATACGTCATATAGTGATGCTATATAACTTTATACGTCACATAGTGATGCAGTACATCGTTATACCTTATAGCGTAATAGTATGTAACGTTATACGTAATATAGTGATGCAATATAATGTTATACGTCATATAGTGATGCGATATAACGTTCTGCGTTATAACATATTAGTATATAACGTTATACGTCATATAGTGATGCACTATATCGTTATACCTTATAGCGTAATAGTATATAACGTTATACGTCATATAGTGATGCAATATAACGTTATACGTCATATAGTGATGCAATAAAGCGTTATACCTTGTAGCGTAATAGTATATAACGTTGTACGTCATATAGTGATGAAATATAACGTTATACCTCCTATAGTGATGCCATATATCGTTATACGTTATAACGTAATAGTATATAACGATATACGTCATATAGTGAAGCAATATAACGCTATGCGACCTATAGTGATGCGATATAACGTTCGGCGTTATAACATATTAGTATATAACATTATAAGTCATATAGATATGCAATATATCGTTATACGGCATATAGTGATGCAATATAACGTTATACGTCATATAGTGATACAGTACATCCTTATACATCATAACGTAGTAGTATATAACTTCATACGTCATATAGTGATGCAATATATCGTTATACGTTATAACGTAATTGTATATAACGTTATATGTCATACAGTGATGCAATATGTCGTTATTCCTTATAGAGTAATAGTATATAACGTTATACGACATATAGTGATGCAATACAACGTTATTTGTTATAACGTAATAGCATATACCGTTATACGTCATATAGTGATGCAATACAACGTTATACGGCATATAGCGATGCAACATAACGTTATACGTCATATAGTGATGCTATATAACGTTCTACGTCATATTGTGATGCAATATAATGTATACGTCATATAGAGATGCAATATATCGTTATACCTTATAGCGTAATAGTATATAACGTTATACGTCATATAGTGATGCAATACAACGTTATTCGTTATAACGTAATAGTATATAACGTTTAACGTCATATAGTGATGCAATATAACGTTCTACGTCATATAGTGATGCAATATAATGTTATACGTCATATAGTGATGCATCATATCGTTATACCTTATAGCGTAATAGTATATAACGTTATACGTCATATAGTGATGCAATACAACGTTATTCTTTATAACGTAATAGTATATAGCGTTATACGTCATATCGTGATGCAATATAAAGTTATACGGCATATAGTGATGCAATATAACGTTATACGTCATATAGTGACGCAATATATCGTTATACCTTATAGCGTAATATTATATAACGTTATACGTCATATCGTGATGCAATATAAAGTTATACGGCATATAGTGATGCAATATAACGTTCTACGTCATATAGCGATGCAATATAACGTTATACGTCATATAGTGATGCTATATAACGTTATACATCACATAGAGATGCACTACATCGTTATACCTTATAGCGTAATAGTATATAACGTTATACGTCATATAGTTATGCAGTATAACGTTATTCCTTCATAACGTAATAGTATATAATGTTATACGTCATACAGAGATGCAATATAAAGTTATTCCTTCATATCGTAGTAGTATATAACGTTATACGTCATATAGTGATGCAATATATCGTTATACCTTATAGCGTAATAGTATATAACGTTATACGGCATATAGTGATGCAATATAACGTTATACGTCATATAGTGATGCAATATATCGTTATATCTAATAGCGTAATAGTATATAACGTTATACGTCATATAGTGATGCTATATATCGTTATACATCACATAGTGATGCACTACATCGTTATACCTTATAGCGTAATAGTATATAACGCTATACGTCATATACTAATGCAGTATAACGTTATTCCTTCATAACGTAATAGTATATAATGTTATACGTCACACAGTGATGCAATAGAACGTTATTCCTTCATATCGTAGTTGTATATAACGTTATACGTCATATAGTGATGCAGTACATCGTTATACCTTATGACGTAATAGTATATAACGTTATACGCCATGTAGTGATGCAATATAACGTTCTACGTCATATAGTGATGCAATACAATGTTATACGTCATATAGTGATGCAATATACCGTTGTACAAAATAGCGTAATATTATATAACGTTATACGTCATATAGTGATGCAATATAACGTTCTACGTCATATAGTGATGCAATATAATGTTATACGTCATATTGTGATGCAATATATCGATATACCTTATAGCGTAATAGTATATAACGTTATACGTCATATAGTGATGCAATACAACGTTATTCGTTATAACGTATTAGTATATAACGTTATACGTCATATAGTTATGCAATATATCGTTATACCTTATAGCGTAATAGTATATAACGTTATAAGTCATATAGTGACGCAATATACCGTTATACCTTATAGCGTAATATTATATAACGTTATACGTCATATAGTGATGCAATATAACGTTATACGTCATATAGTGATGCAGTACATCCATATACCTCATAACGTAGTAGTATATAACTTCGTACGTCATATAGTGATGCAATATAACGTTATACGTTATAGCGTAATAGTATATGACGTTATACGTCATATAGTGATGCAGTATTGTGTTATGCGTTATAACATATTAGTATATAACATTATAAGTCATATAGAGATGCAATATAACGTTATACGGCATACAGTGAAGCAATATAGCGTTATACGTCATATAGTGATGCAATATATCGTTATACCTTATAGCGTAATAGTATATAACGTTATACGTCATATAGTGACGCAATATATCGTTATACCTTATAGCGTAATATTATATAACGTTATACGTCATATAGTGATGCAATATAACGTTATACGTCATATAGTGATGCTGTACATCCATATACCTCGTAACGTAGTAGTATATAACTTCATACGTCATATAGTGATGCAATATAACGTTATACGTTATAGCGTAATAGTATATAACGTTATACGTCATATAGTGATGCAGTATTACGTTATGCGTTATAACATATTAGTAAATAACATTATACGTCATATAGAGATGCAATATAACGTTATACGGCATATAGTGATGCAATATAACGTTATACGCCATGTAGTGATGCAATATAACGTTCTACGTCATATAGTGATGCAATACAATGTTATACGTCATATAGTGATGCAATATACCGTTGTACAAAATAGCGTAATATTATATAACGTTATACGTCATATAGTGATGCAATATAACGTTCTACGTCATATAGTGATGCAATATAACGTTCTACGTCATATAGTGATGCAATATAATGTTACACGTCATATAGTGATGCAATATATCGTTATTCCTTATAGCGTAATAGCATATAACGTTATACGTCATATAGTGAAGCAATATATCGTTATACCTTATAGCGTAATATTATATAACGTTATACGTCATATAGTGATGCGATATAACGTTATGCGTTATAACATATTAGTAAATAACATTATACGTCATATAGAGATGCAATATAACGTTATACGGCATATAGTGATGCAATATAGCGTTATACGTCATATAGTGATGCAATATATCGTTATACCTTATAGCGTAATAGTATATAACGTTATACGTTATATAGTGATGCAATATAACGTTATACTTCATATAGTGATGCAATATAACGTTATACGTTATATAGTGATGCAAAAAGGCGTTATACCTTATAGCGTAATAGTATATAACATTATACGTCATATAGTGATGCAATATAACGTTCTACGTCATATAGTGATGCAAAAAAGCGTTTAACCTTATAGCGTAAAGGTATATAGCATTATACGTCATATAGTGATGCAATATATCGTTATACGTTATAGCGCAATATTATATAACGTTATACGTCATATAGTGATGCAATAAAACGTTATTCGTTATAACGTAATAGTATATAACGTTATACGTCATATAGTGATGCAATATAATGTTATACGTCACATAGTGATGCAATATATCGTTATACCTTATAGCGTTATAGTATATAACGTTATACGTCATATAGTGATGCTATATATCGTTATACATCACATAGTGATGCACTACATCGTTATACCTTATAGCGTAATAGTATATAACGTTATACGTCATATAGTGATGCAATATAACGTTATATGTCATATAGTGTTTCAAAAAAGCGTTATACCTTATAGCGTAATAGTATATAACATTATACGTCATATAGTGGTGCAATATAACGTTCTACGTCATATAGTGATGCAATATAATGTTACACGTCATATAGTGATGCAATATATCGTTATACCTTATAGCGTAATAGTATATAACGTTATACGTCATATAGTGATGCAATATAACGTTATACGTCATATAGTGATGCAAAAAAGCGTTATACCTTATAGCGTAATAGTATATAACATTATACGTCATATAGTGATGCAATGTAACGTTATACGTCATATAGTGATGCAATATATCGTTATACCTTATAGCGTAATAGTATATAACGTTATACGTCATATAGTGATGCAATGTAACGTTATACGTCATATAGTGATGCAATATATCGTTATACCTTATAGCGTAATAGTATATAACGTTATACGTCATATAGTGATGCAATAAAACGTTATTCGTTATAACGTAATAGTATATAACGTTATACGTCATATAGTGATGCAATATATTGTTATACGTCACATAGTGATGCGATATAACGTTCTACGTTATAACATATTAGTATATAGCGTTATACGTCATATAGTGATGCGATATAACGTTATGCGTTATAACATATTAGTATATAACGTTATACGTCATATAGTGATGCGATATAACGTTATGCGTTATAACATATTAGTAAATAACATTATACTTCATATAGAGATGCAATATAACGTGATACGGCATATAGTGATGTAATATTGCGTTATACGTCATATAGTGATGCAATATATCGTTATACCTTATAGCGTAATAGTATATAACGTTATAGGTCATATAGTGATGCAATGTAACGTTATGTGTTATAACGTATTAGTATATAACGTTATACGTCATATAGTGATGCAATATAACGTTCTACGTCATATTGTGTTGCAATATAATGTTATACGTCATATAGTGATGCAATATATCGTTATACCTTATAGCGTAATAGTATATAACGTTATACGTCATACAGTGATGCAATAAAACGTTATTCGTTATAACGTAATAGTATATAACGTTATACGTCATATAGTGATGCAATATAATGTTATACGTCACATAGTGATGCAATATATCGTTATACCTTATAGCGTTATAGTATATAACGTTATACGTCATATAGTGATGCAATATATCGTTATACCTTATAGCGTAATAGTATATAACGTTATACGTCATATAGTGATGCAATAAAACGTTATTCGTTATAACGTAATAGTATATAACGTTATACGTCATATAGTGATGCAATATATTGTTATACGTCACATAGTGATGCGATATAACGTTCTACGTTATAACATATTAGTATATAGCGTTATACGTCATATAGTGATGCGATATAACGTTATGCGTTATAACATATTAGTATATAACGTTATACGTCATATAGTGATGCGATATAACGTTATGCGTTATAACATATTAGTAAATAACATTATACGTCATATAGAGATGCAATATAACGTGATACGGCATATAGTGATGTAATATTGCGTTATACGTCATATAGTGATGCAATATATCGTTATACCTTATAGCGTAATAGTATATAACGTTATAGGTCATATAGTGATGCAATGTAACGTTATGTGTTATAACGTATTAGTATATAACGTTATACGTCATATAGTGATGCAATATAACGTTCTACGTCATATTGTGTTGCAATATAATGTTATACGTCATATAGTGATGCAATATATCGTTATACCTTATAGCGTAATAGTATATAACGTTATACGTCATACAGTGATGCAATAAAACGTTATTCGTTATAACGTAATAGTATATAACGTTATACGTCATATAGTGATGCAATATAATGTTATACGTCACATAGTGATGCAATATATCGATATACCTTATAGCGTAATAGTATATAACGTTATACGTCATATAGTGATGCAATACAACGTTATTCGTTCTAACGTAATAGTATATAACGTTATACGTCATATAGTGATGCAATATATCGTTATACCTTATAGCGTAATAGTATATAACGTTATAAGTCATATAGTGACGCAATATACCGTTATACCTTATAGCGTAATATTATATAACGTTATACGTCATATAGTGATGCAATATAACGTTATACGTCATATAGTGATGCAGTACATCCATATACCTCATAACGTAGTAGTATATAACTTCATACGTCATATAGTGATGCAATATATCGTTATACGTTATAGCGTAATAGTATATAACGTTATACGTCATATAGTGATGCAGTATTACGTTATGCGTTATAACATATTAGTAAATAACATTATAAGTCATATAGAGATGCAATATAACGTTATACGGCATATAGTGAAGCAATATAGCGTTATACGTCATATAGTGATGCAATATATCGTTATACCTTATAGCGTAATAGTATATAACGTTATACGTCATATAGTGATGCAATATAACGTTATACGTCATATAGTGATGCAAAAAAGCGTTATACCTTATAGCGTAATAGTATATAACATTATACGTCATATAGTGATGCAATATAACGTTCTACGTCATATAGTGATGCAATATAATGTTGCACGTCATATAGTGATGCAATATATCGTTATACCTTATAGCGCAATAGTATATAACGTTATAAGTCATATAGTGATGCAATATAACGTTATACGTCATATAGTGATGCAAAAAAGCGTTATACCTTATAGCGTAATAGTATATAACTTTATACGTCATATAGTGATGCAATATAATGTTATACGTCATATAGTGATGCAATATATCGATATACCTTATAGCGTAATAGTATATAACGTTATACGTCATATAGTGATGCAATACAACGTTATTCGTTATAACGTATTAGTATATAACGTTATACGTCATATAGTTATGCAATATATCGTTATACCTTATAGCGTAATAGTATATAACGTTATAAGTCATATAGTGACGCAATATACCGTTATACCTTATAGCGTAATATTATATAACGTTATACGTCATATAGTGATGCAATATAACGTTATACGTCATATAGTGATGCAGTACATCCATATACCTCATAACGTAGTAGTATATAACGTTATACGTCATATAGTGACGCAATATATCGTTATACCTTATAGCGTAATATTATATAACGTTATACGTCATATAGTGATGCAATATAACGTTATACGTCATATAGTGATGCTGTACATCCATATACCTCGTAACGTAGTAGTATATAACTTCATACGTCATATAGTGATGCAATATAACGTTATACGTTATAGCGTAATAGTATATAACGTTATACGTCATATAGTGATGCAATATAAAATTATACGGCATATAGTGATGCAATATAACGTTATACGTCATATAGTGATGCAGTACAACCATATACCTCATAACGTAGTAGTATATAACTTCATACGTCATATAGTGATGCAATATATCGTTATACGTTATAGCGTAATAGTATATAACGTTATACGTCATATAGTGATGCAGTATTACGTTATGCGTTATAACATATTAGTAAATAACATTATACGTCATATAGAGATGCAATATAACGTTATACGGCATATAGTGATGCAATATAACGTTATACGCCATGTAGTGATGCAATATAACGTTCTACGTCATATAGTGATGCAATACAATGTTATACGTCATATAGTGATGCAATATACCGTTGTACAAAATAGCGTAATATTATATAACGTTATACGTCATATAGTGATGCAATATAACGTTCTACGTCATATAGTGATGCAATATAACGTTCTACGTCATATAGTGATGCAATATAATGTTACACGTCATATAGTGATGCAATATATCGTTATACCTTATAGCGTAATAGCATATAACGTTATACGTCATATAGTGAAGCAATATATCGTTATACCTTATAGCGTAATATTATATAACGTTATACGTCATATAGTGATGCGATATAACGTTATGCGTTATAACATATTAGTAAATAACATTATACGTCATATAGAGATGCAATATAACGTTATACGGCATATAGTGATGCAATATAGCGTTATACGTCATATAGTGATGCAATATATCGTTATACCTTATAGCGTAATAGTATATAACGTTATACGTTATATAGTGATGCAATATAACGTTATACTTCATATAGTGATGCAATATAACGTTATACGTTATATAGTGATGCAAAAAGGCGTTATACCTTATAGCGTAATAGTATATAACATTATACGTCATATAGTGATGCAATATAACGTTCTACGTCATATAGTGATGCAAAAAAGCGTTTAACCTTATAGCGTAAAGGTATATAGCATTATACGTCATATAGTGATGCAATATATCGTTATACGTTATAGCGCAATATTATATAACGTTATACGTCATATAGTGATGCAATAAAACGTTATTCGTTATAACGTAATAGTATATAACGTTATACGTCACATAGTGATGCAATATATCGTTATACCTTATAGCGTAATAGTATATAACGTTATACGTCATATAGTGATGCAATATAACGTTATACGTCATATAGTGATGCAAAAAAGCGTTATACCTTATAGCGTAATAGTATATAACATTATACGTCATATAGTGATGCAATGTAACGTTATACGTCATATAGTGATGCAATATATCGTTATACCTTATAGCGTAATAGTATATAACGTTATACGTCATATAGTGATGCAATGTAACGTTATACGTCATATAGTGATGCAATATATCGTTATACCTTATAGCGTAATAGTATATAACGTTATACGTCATATAGTGATGCAATAAAACGTTATTCGTTATAACGTAATAGTATATAACGTTATACGTCATATAGTGATGCAATATATTGTTATACGTCACATAGTGATGCGATATAACGTTCTACGTTATAACATATTAGTATATAGCGTTATACGTCATATAGTGATGCGATATAACGTTATGCGTTATAACATATTAGTATATAACGTTATACGTCATATAGTGATGCGATATAACGTTATGCGTTATAACATATTAGTAAATAACATTATACGTCATATAGAGATGCAATATAACGTGATACGGCATATAGTGATGTAATATTGCGTTATACGTCATATAGTGATGCAATATATCGTTATACCTTATAGCGTAATAGTATATAACGTTATAGGTCATATAGTGATGCAATGTAACGTTATGTGTTATAACGTATTAGTATATAACGTTATACGTCATATAGTGATGCAATATAACGTTCTACGTCATATTGTGTTGCAATATAATGTTATACGTCATATAGTGATGCAATATATCGTTATACCTTATAGCGTAATAGTATATAACGTTATACGTCATACAGTGATGCAATAAAACGTTATTCGTTATAACGTAATAGTACATAACGTTATACGTCATATAGTGATGCAATATAATGTTATACGTCACATAGTGATGCAATATATCGTTATACCTTATAGCGTTATAGTATATAACGTTATACGTCATATAGTGATGCAATATATCGTTATACCTTATAGCGTAATAGTATATAACGTTATACGTCATATAGTGATGCAATAAAACGTTATTCGTTATAACGTAATAGTATATAACGTTATACGTCATATAGTGATGCAATATATTGTTATACGTCACATAGTGATGCGATATAACGTTCTACGTTATAACATATTAGTATACAGCGTTATACGTCATATAGTGATGCGATATAACGTTATGCGTTATAACATATTAGTATATAACGTTATACGTCATATAGTGATGCGATATAACGTTATGCGTTATAACATATTAGTAAATAACATTATACGTCATATAGAGATGCAATATAACGTGATACGGCATATAGTGATGTAATATTGCGTTATACGTCATATAGTGATGCAATATATCGTTATACCTTATAGCGTAATAGTATATAACGTTATAGGTCATATAGTGATGCAATGTAACGTTATGTGTTATAACGTATTAGTATATAACGTTATACGTCATATAGTGATGCAATATAACGTTCTACGTCATATTGTGTTGCAATATAATGTTATACGTCATATAGTGATGCAATATATCGTTATACCTTATAGCGTAATAGTATATAACGTTATACGTCATACAGTGATGCAATAAAACGTTATTCGTTATAACGTAATAGTATATAACGTTATACGTCATATAGTGATGCAATATAATGTTATACGTCACATAGTGATGCAATATATCGATATACCTTATAGCGTAATAGTATATAACGTTATACGTCATATAGTGATGCAATACAACGTTATTCGTTCTAACGTAATAGTATATAACGTTATACGTCATATAGTGATGCAATATATCGTTATACCTTATAGCGTAATAGTATATAACGTTATAAGTCATATAGTGACGCAATATACCGTTATACCTTATAGCGTAATATTATATAACGTTATACGTCATATAGTGATGCAATATAACGTTATACGTCATATAGTGATGCAGTACATCCATATACCTCATAACGTAGTAGTATATAACTTCATACGTCATATAGTGATGCAATATATCGTTATACGTTATAGCGTAATAGTATATAACGTTATACGTCATATAGTGATGCAGTATTACGTTATGCGTTATAACATATTAGTAAATAACATTATAAGTCATATAGAGATGCAATATAACGTTATACGGCATATAGTGAAGCAATATAGCGTTATACGTCATATAGTGATGCAATATATCGTTATACCTTATAGCGTAATAGTATATAACGTTATACGTCATATAGTGATGCAATATAACGTTATACGTCATATAGTGATGCAAAAAAGCGTTATACCTTATAGCGTAATAGTATATAACATTATACGTCATATAGTGATGCAATATAACGTTCTACGTAATATAGTGATGCAATATAATGTTGCACGTCATATAGTGATGCAATATATCGTTATACCTTATAGCGCAATAGTATATAACGTTATAAGTCATATAGTGATGCAATATAACGTTATACGTCATACAGTGATGCAAAAAAGCGTTATACCTTATAGCGTAATAGTATATAACTTTATACGTCATATAGTGATGCAATATAACGTTATACGTCATATAGTGATGCAATATAACGTTATACGTTATATAGTGATGCAAAAAAGCGTTATACCTTATAGTGTAATAGTATATAACATTATACGTCATATAGTGATGCAATATAACGTTCTACGTCATATAGTGATGCAAAAAAGCGTTTAACCTTATAGCGTAAAGGTATATAGCATTATACGTCATATAGTGATGCAATATATCGTTATACGTTATAGCGCAATATTATATAACGTTATACGTCATATAGTGATGCAGCATTACGTTATACGTTATGACGTAATATTATATATCGTTGTACGTCACATAGTGATGCAACATATCGTTATACGTTATAGCGTAATATTGTAAAACGTTATACGTCATATAGTGATGCAATATATCGTCGTACGTCATATAGTGTTGCAAAAAAGCGTTATACCTTATAGCGTAATAGTATATAACATTATACGTCATATAGTGATGCAATATAACGTTCTACGTCATATAGTGATGCAATATAATGTTACACGTCATATAGTGATGCAATATATCGTTATACCTTATAGCGTAATAGTATATAACGTTATACGTCATATAGTGATGCAATATATCGTTATATCTTATAGCGTAATAGTATATAACGTTCTACGTCATATAGTGATGCAATATAATGTTACACGTCATATAGTGATGCAATATATCGTTATACGATATAGCGTGATATTATATAACGTTATAAGTCATATAGTGATGCAGTATTACGTTATACGTTATGGCGTAATAGTATATATCGTTGTACGTCACATAGTGATGCAACATATCATTATACCTTATAGCGTAATAGTATATAACGTTATACGTCATATAGTGATGCAATATATCGTCATACCTTATAGCGTAATAGTATATAACGTTGTACGTCATATAGTGATGCAGTGTTACGTTATACGTTATGACGTAATAGTATATATCGTTGTACGTCACATAGTGATGCAATATATCGTCATACCTTATAGCGTAATAGTATATAACGTTATACGTCATATAGTGAAGCAATATAACGTTATGCGTCCTATAGTGATGCGATATAACTTTCGGCGTTATAACATATTAGTATATAACGTTATACGTCATATAGTGATGCAATATAACGTTATACGTCCTATAGTGATGCGATATAACGTTCTGCGTTATAGCATAATAGTATATAACGTTATACGTCATATAGTGATGCAATATAACGTTATACGTCCTACAGTGATGCGATATAACGTTCTGCGTTATAACATATTAGTATATAACATTATACGCCATATAGTGATGCAATATATCGTTATACCTTGTAGCGTAATAGTATATAACGTTATACGTCATATAGTGATGCAATATAACGTTATACGTCATATAGTGATGCAATAAAGCGTTATACCTTATAGCGTAATAGTATATAACGTTATACGTCATATAGTGATGGAATATAACATTATACGTCCTATAGTCATGCTATATAACTTTATATGTTATAACGTAATTGTATATAACGTTATACGTCATATAGTGATGCAATAAAACGTTATTCGTTATAACGTAATAGTATATAACGTTATACGTCATATAGTGATGCAATATAATGTTATACGTCACATAGTGATGCGATATAACTTTCTGCGTTATAACATATTAGTAAATAACGTTATACGTCATATAGTGATGCAATATAACGTTATACGTCCTACAGTGATGCGATATAACGTTCTGCGTTATAACATATTAGTATATAACGTTAAACGCCATATAGTGATGCAATATATCGTTATACCTTATAGAGTAATAGTATATAACGTTATACGACATATAGTGATGCAATACAACGTTATTCGTTATAACGTAATAGCATATAACATTATACGTCATATAGTGATGCAATACAACGTTATACGGCATATAGCGATGCAATATAACGTTATATGTCAGATAGTGATGCTATATAACGTTATACGTCACATAGTGATGCAGTACATCGTTATACCTTATAGCGTAATAGTATATAACGTTATACGTAATATAGTGATGCAATATAATGTTATACGTCATATAGTGATGCAGTACATCGTTATACCTTATAGCGTAATAGCATATAACGTTATACGTCGTATAGTGATGCAATACGACGTTATTCCTTCATAACGTAATAGTATATAATGTTATACGTCATACAGAGATGCAATATAAAGTTATTCCTTCATATCGTAGTAGTATATAACGTTATACGTCATATAGTGATGCCATATATCGTTATACCTTATAGCGTAATAGTATATAACGTTATACGTCATATAGTGATGCAGTATAATGTTATACCTTATGACGTAATAGTATATAACGTTATACGTCATATAGTGATGCAATACAACGTTATACGGCATATAGCGATGCAATATAACGTTATACGTCATATAGTGATGCTATATAACGTTATACATCACATAGAGTTGCACTACATCGTTATACCTTATAGCGTAATAGTATATAACGTTATACGTCATATAGTTATGCAGTATAACGTTATTCCTTCATAACGTAATAGTATATAATGTTATAAGTCATACAGAGATGCAATATAAAGTTATTCCTTCATATCGTAGTAGTATATAACGTTATACGTCATATAGTGATGCAATATATCGTTATACGTCATATAGTGATGCAATATATCGTTATATCTAATAGCGTAATAGTATATAACGTTATACGTCGTATAGTGATGCTATATATCGTTATACATCACATAGTGATGCACTACATCGTTATACCTTATAGCGTAATAGTATATAACGTTATACGGCATATAGTGATGCAATATAACGATATACGTCATATAGTGGTGCAATATATCGTTATATCTAATAGCGTAATAGTATATAACGTTATACGTCGTATAGTGATGCTATATATCGTTATACATCACATAGTGATGCACTACATCGTTATACCTTATAGCGTAACAGTATATAACGTTCTACGTCATATACTGATGCAATACAATGTTATACGTCATATAGTGATGCAATATACCGTTGTACAAAATAGCGTAATATTATATAACGTTATACGTCATATAGTGATGCAATATAACGTTCTACGTCATATAGTGATGCAATATAATGTTATACGTCATATAGTGATGCAATATATCGATATACCTTATAGCGTAATAGTATATAACGTTATACGTCATATAGTTATGCAATACAACGTTATTCGTTATAACGTAATAGTATATAACGTTATACGTCATATAGAGATGCAATATATCGTTATACCTTATAGCGTAATAGTATATAACGTTATAAGTCATATAGTGACGCAATATACCGTTATACCTTATAGCGTAATATTATATAACGTTATACGTCATATAGTGATGCAATATAACGTTATACGTCATATAGTGATGCAGTACATCCATATACCTCATAACGTAGTAGTATATAACTTCATACGTCATATAGTGATGCAATATAACGTTATACGTTATAGCGTAATAGTATATAACGTTATACGTCATATAGTGATGCAATATAACCTTATACAGCATATAGTGATGCAATATAACGTTATACGTCATATAGTGATGCAGTACAACCATATACCTCATAACGTAGTAGTATATAACTTCATACGTCATATAGTGATGCAATATAACGTTCTACGTCATATAGTGATGCAATACAATGTTATACGTCATATAGTGATGCAATATACCGTTGTACAAAATAGCGTAATATTATATAACGTTATACGTCATATAGTGATGCAATATAACGTTCTACGTCATATAGTGATGCAATATAATGTTATACGTCATATAGTGATGCAATATATCGATATACCTTATAGCGTAATGGTATATAACGTTATACGTCATATAGTGATGCAATACAACGTTATTCGCTATAACGTAATAGTATATAACGTTATACGTCATATAGTGATGCAATATATCCTTATACCTTATAGCGTAATAGTATATAACGTTATAAGTCATATTGTGACGCAATATACCGTTATACCTTATAGCGTAATATTATATAACGTTATACGTCATATAGTGATGCAATATAACGTTATACGTCATATAGTGATGCAGTACATCCATATACCTCATAACGTAGTAGTATATAACTTCATACGTCATATAGTGATGCAATATAACGTTATACGTTATAGCGTAATAGTATATAACGTTATACGTCATATAGTGATGCAGTATTACGTTATGCGTTATAACATATTAGTAAATAACATTATAAGTCATATAGAGATGCAATATAACGTTATACGGCATATAGTGAAGCAATATAGCGTTATACGTCATATAGTGATGCAATATATCGTTATACCTTATAGCGTAATATTATATAACGTTATACGTCATATAGTGATGCGATATAACGTTATGCGTTATAACATATTAGTAAATAACATTATACGTCATATAGAGATGCAATATAACGTTATACGGCATATAGTGATGCAATATAGCGTTATACGTCATATAGTGATGCAATATATCGTTATACCATACAGCGTAATAGTATATAACGTTATACGTCATATAGTGATGCAATATAACGTTATACGTCATATAGTGATGCAATATAATGTTATACGTCATATAGTGATGCAATATATCGATATACCTTATAGCGTAATGGTATATAACGTTATACGTCATATAGTGATGCAATACAACGTTATTCGCTATAACGTAATAGTATATAACGTTATACGTCATATAGTGATGCAATATATCCTTATACCTTATAGCGTAATAGTATATAACGTTATAAGTCATATTGTGACGCAATATACCGTTATACCTTATAGCGTAATATTATATAACGTTATACGTCATATAGTGATGCAATATAACGTTATACGTCATATAGTGATGCAGTACATCCATATACCTCATAACGTAGTAGTATATAACTTCATACGTCATATAGTGATGCAACATATCGTTATACCTTATAGCGTAATAGTATATAACGTTATACGTCATATAGTTATGCGATGTAACGTTATGCGTTATAACGTATTAGTATATAACGTTATACGTCATATAGTGATGCAATAGAACGTTATTCCTTCATATCGTAGTTGTATATAACGTTATACGTTATATAGTGATGCAGTACATCGTTATACCTTATGACGTAATAGTATATAACGTTATACGCCATGTAGTGATGCAATATAACGTTCTACGTCATATACTGATGCAATACAATGTTATACGTCATATAGTGATGCAATATACCGTTATACGTCATATAGTGATGCAGTACATCCATATACCTCATAACGTAGTAGTATATAACTTCATACGTCATATAGTGATGCAATATAACGTTATACGTTATAGCGTAATAGTATATAACGTTATACGTCATATAGTGATGCAGTATTACGTTATGCGTTATAACATATTAGTAAATAACATTATAAGGCATATAGAGATGTAATATAACGTTATACGGCATATAGTGAAGCAATATAGCGTTATACGTCATATAGTGATGCAATATATCGTTATACCTTATAGCGTAATAGTATATAACGTTCTACGTCATATAGTGATGCAATATAATGTTACACGTCATATAGTGATGCAATAAATCGTTATACGATATAGCGTGATATTATATAACGTTATAAGTCATATAGTGATGCAGTATTACGTTATACGTTATGGCGTAATAGTATATATCGTTGTACGTCACATAGTGATGCAACATATCATTATACCTTATAGCGTAATAGTATATAACGTTATACGTCATATAGTGATGCAATATATCGTCATACCTTATAGCGTAATAGTATATAACGTTGTACGTCATATAGTGATGCAGTGTTACGTTATACGTTATGACGTAATAGTATATATCGTTGTACGTCACATAGTGATGCAATATATCGTCATACCTTATAGCGTAATAGTATATAACGTTATACGTCATATAGTGAAGCAATATAACGTTATGCGTCCTATAGTGATGCGATATAACTTTCGGCGTTATAACATATTAGTATATAACGTTATACGTAATATAGTGATGCAATATAACGTTATACGTCCTATAGTGATGCGATATAACGTTCTGCGTTATAGCATAATAGTATATAACGTTATACGTCATATAGTGATGCAATATAACGTTATACGTCCTACAGTGATGCGATATAACGTTCTGCGTTATAACATATTAGTATATAACGTTATACGCCATATAGTGATGCAATATATCGTTATACCTTGTAGCGTAATAGTATATAACGTTATACGTCATATAGTGATGCAATATAACGTTATACGTCATATAGTGATGCAATAAAGCGTTATACCTTATAGCGTAATAGTATATAACGTTATACGTCATATAGTGATGGAATATAACATTATACGTCCTATAGTCATGCTATATAACTTTATATGTTATAACGTAATTGTATATAACGTTATACGTCATATAGTGATGCAATAAAACGTTATTCGTTATAACGTAATAGTATATAACGTTATACGTCATATAGTGATGCAATATAATGTTATACGTCACATAGTGATGCGATATAACTTTCTGCGTTATAACATATTAGTAAATAACGTTATACGTCATATAGTGATGCAATATAACGTTATACGTCCTACAGTGATGCGATATAACGTTCTGCGTTATAACATATTAGTATATAACGTTAAACGCCATATAGTGATGCAATATATCGTTATACCTTATAGAGTAATAGTATATAACGTTATACGACATATAGTGATGCAATACAACGTTATTCGTTATAACGTAATAGCATATAACATTATACGTCATATAGTGATGCAATACAACGTTATACGGCATATAGCGATGCAATATAACGTTATATGTCAGATAGTGATGCTATATAACGTTATACGTCACATAGTGATGCAGTACATCGTTATACCTTATAGCGTAATAGTATATAACGTTATACGTAATATAGTGATGCAATATAATGTTATACGTCATATAGTGATGCAGTACATCGTTATACCTTATAGCGTAATAGCATATAACGTTATACGTCGTATAGTGATGCAATACGACGTTATTCCTTCATAACGTAATAGTATATAATGTTATACGTCATACAGAGATGCAATATAAAGTTATTCCTTCATATCGTAGTAGTATATAACGTTATACGTCATATAGTGATGCCATATATCGTTATACCTTATAGCGTAATAGTATATAACGTTATACGTCATATAGTGATGCAGTATAATGTTATACCTTATGACGTAATAGTATATAACGTTATACGTCATATAGTGATGCAATACAACGTTATACGGCATATAGCGATGCAATATAACGTTATACGTCATATAGTGATGCTATATAACGTTATACATCACATAGAGTTGCACTACATCGTTATACCTTATAGCGTAATAGTATATAACGTTATACGTCATATAGTTATGCAGTATAACGTTATTCCTTCATAACGTAATAGTATATAATGTTATAAGTCATACAGAGATGCAATATAAAGTTATTCCTTCATATCGTAGTAGTATATAACGTTATACGTCATATAGTGATGCAATATATCGTTATACGTCATATAGTGATGCAATATATCGTTATATCTAATAGCGTAATAGTATATAACGTTATACGTCGTATAGTGATGCTATATATCGTTATACATCACATAGTGATGCACTACATCGTTATACCTTATAGCGTAATAGTATATAACGTTATACGGCATATAGTGATGCAATATAACGATATACGTCATATAGTGATGCAATATATCGTTATATCTAATAGCGTAATAGTATATAACGTTATACGTCGTATAGTGATGCTATATATCGTTATACATCACATAGTGATGCACTACATCGTTATACCTTATAGCGTAACAGTATATAACGTTCTACGTCATATACTGATGCAATACAATGTTATACGTCATATAGTGATGCAATATACCGTTGTACAAAATAGCGTAATATTATATAACGTTATACGTCATATAGTGATGCAATATAACGTTCTACGTCATATAGTGATGCAATATAATGTTATACGTCATATAGTGATGCAATATATCGATATACCTTATAGCGTAATAGTATATAACGTTATACGTCATATAGTTATGCAATACAACGTTATTCGTTATAACGTAATAGTATATAACGTTATACGTCATATAGAGATGCAATATATCGTTATACCTTATAGCGTAATAGTATATAACGTTATAAGTCATATAGTGACGCAATATACCGTTATACCTTATAGCGTAATATTATATAACGTTATACGTCATATAGTGATGCAATATAACGTTATACGTCATATAGTGATGCAGTACATCCATATACCTCATAACGTAGTAGTATATAACTTCATACGTCATATAGTGATGCAATATAACGTTATACGTTATAGCGTAATAGTATATAACGTTATACGTCATATAGTGATGCAATATAACCTTATACGGCATATAGTGATGCAATATAACGTTATACGTCATATAGTGATGCAGTACAACCATATACCTCATAACGTAGTAGTATATAACTTCATACGTCATATAGTGATGCAATATAACGTTCTACGTCATATAGTGATGCAATACAATGTTATACGTCATATAGTGATGCAATATACCGTTGTACAAAATAGCGTAATATTATATAACGTTATACGTCATATAGTGATGCAATATAACGTTCTACGTCATATAGTGATGCAATATAATGTTATACGTCATATAGTGATGCAATATATCGATATACCTTATAGCGTAATGGTATATAACGTTATACGTCATATAGTGATGCAATACAACGTTATTCGCTATAACGTAATAGTATATAACGTTATACGTCATATAGTGATGCAATATATCCTTATACCTTATAGCGTAATAGTATATAACGTTATAAGTCATATTGTGACGCAATATACCGTTATACCTTATAGCGTAATATTATATAACGTTATACGTCATATAGTGATGCAATATAACGTTATACGTCATATAGTGATGCAGTACATCCATATACCTCATAACGTAGTAGTATATAACTTCATACGTCATATAGTGATGCAATATAGCGTTATACGTTATAGCGTAATAGTATATAACGTTATACGTCATATAGTGATGCAGTATTACGTTATGCGTTATAACATATTAGTAAATAACATTATAAGTCATATAGAGATGCAATATAACGTTATACGGCATATAGTGAAGCAATATAGCGTTTATACGTCATATAGTGATGCAATATATCGTTATACCTTATAGCGTAATAGTATATAACGTTATACGTCATATAGTGACGCAATATATCGTTATACCTTATAGCGTAATATTATATAACGTTATACGTCATATAGTAATGCAATATAACGTTATACGTCATATAGTGATGCAGTACATCCATATACCTCATAACGTAGTAGTATATAACTTCATACGTCATATAGTGATGCAATATAACGTTATACGTTATAGCGTAATAGTATATAACGTTATACGTCATATAGTGATGCAATATAACCTTATACGGCATATAGTGATGCAATATAATGTTATACGTCACATAGTGATGCAGTACAACCATATACCTCATAACGTAGTAGTATATAACTTCATACGTCATATAGTGATGCAATATATCGTTATACGTTATAGCGTAATAGTATATAACGTTATACGTCATATAGTGATGCAGTATTACGTTATGCGTTATAACATATTAGTAAATAACATTATAAGTCATATAGAGATGCAATATAACGTTATACGGCATATAGTGAAGCAATATAGCGTTATACGTCATATAGTGATGCAATATATCGTTATACGTTATAGCGTAATAGTATATAACGTTATACGTCATATAGTGAAGCAATAAATCGTTATACCTTATAGCGTAATATTATATAACGTTATAGGTCATATAGTGATGCGATATAACGTTATGCGTTATAACATATTAGTAAATAACATTATACGTCATATACAGATGCAATATAACGTTATACGGCATATAGTGATGCAATATAGCGTTATACGTCATATAGTGATGCAATATATCGTTATACCATATAGCGTAATAGGATATAACGTTATACGTCATATAGTGATGCAATATAACGTTATACGTCATATAGTGATGCAATATAACGTTCTACGTCATATAGTGATGCAAAAAAGCGTTTAACCTTATAGCGTAAAGGTATATAGCATTATACGTCATATAGTGATGCAATATATCGTTATACGTTATAGCGCAATATTATATAACGTTATACGTCATATAGTGATGCAGCATTACGTTATACGTTATGACGTAATATTATATATCGTTGTACGTCACATAGTGATGCAACATATCGTTATACCTTATAGCGTAATAGTATATAACGTTATACGTCATATAGTGATGCAATATATCGTTATACCTTATAGCGTAATAGTATATAACGTTATACGTCATATAGTGATGCAATATAACGTTATATGTCATATAGTGTTGCAAAAAAGCGTTATACCTTATAGCGTAATAGTATGTAACATTATACGTCATATAGTGATGCAATATAACGTTCTACGTCATATAGTGATGCAATATAATGTTACACGTCATATAGTGATGCAATATATCGTTATACCTTATAGCGTAATAGTATATAACGTTATACGTCATATAGTGATGCAATGTAACGTTATACGTCATATAGTGATGCAATATATCGTTATAGCTTATAGCGTAATAGTATATAACGTTATACGTCATATAGTGATGCAATAAAACGTTATTCGTTATAACGTAATAGTATATAACGTTATACGTCATATAGTGATGCAATATAATGTTATACGTCACATAGTGATGCGATATAACTTTCTGCGTTATAACATATTAGTATATAACGTTATACGTCATATAGTGTTGCGATATAACGTTATGCGTTATAACATATTAGTATATAACGTTATACGTCATATAGTGATGCGATATAACGTTATGCGTTATAACATATTAGTAAATAACATTATACGTCATATAGAGATGCAATATAACGTTATACGGCATTTAGTGATGTAATATTGCGCTATACGTCATATAGTGATGCAATATATCGTTATACCTTATAGCGTAATAGTATATAACGTTATAGGTCATATAGTGATGCAATGTAACGTTATGTGTTATAACGTATTAGTATATAACGTTATACGTCATATAGTGATGCAATATAACGTTCTACGTCATATTGTGTTGCAATATAATGTTATACGTCATATAGTGATGCAATATATCGTTATACCTTATAGCGTAATAGTATTTAACGTTATACGTCATATAGTGATGCAATAAAACGTTATTCGTTATAACGTAATAGTATATAACGTTATACGTCATATAGTGATGCAATATAATGTTATACGTCACATAGTGATGCAATATATCGTTCTACCTTATAGCGTTATAGTATATGCCGTTATACGTCATATAGTGATGCAATATAACGTTCTACGTCATATTCTGATGCAATATAACGTTCTACGTCATATTGTGATGCAATATAGCGTTATACGTCATATAGTGATGCAACATATCGTTATACCTTATAGCGTAATAGTATATAACGTTATACGTCATATAGTTATGCAATGTAACGTTATGCGTTATAACGTATTAGTATATAACGTTATACGTCATATAGTGATGCAATATAACGTTATACGGCATATAGTGATGCAATATAACGTTATACGTCATATAGTGATGCAGTACATCCTTATACCTCATAACGTAGTAGTATATAACTTCATACGGCATATAGTGATGCAATATATCGTTATACCTTATAGCGTAATAGTATATAAAGTTATACGTCATATAGTGATGCAATATAACGTTCTACGTCATATAGTAATGCAATACAATGTTATACGTCATATAGTGATGCAATATATCGTTATACCTTATAGCGTAATAGTATATAACGTTATACGTCATATAGTGATGCAATACAACGTTATTCGTTATAACGTAATAGTATATAACGTTATACGTCATATAGTGATGAAATATAATGTTATACGTCATATAGTGTTGCAATATATCGTTATACCTTATAGCGTTATAGTATATAACGTTATACGTCATATAGTGACGCAATATAACGTTATACCTTATAGCGTAATATTATATAACGTTATACGTCATATAGTGATGCGATATAACGTTATACGTCATATAGTGATGCAATATAACGTTATACGTCATATAGTGATGCAGTACATCCATATACCTCATAGCGTAGTAGTATATAACTTCATACGTCATATAGTGATGCAATATATCGTTATACGTTATAGAGTAATAGTATATAACGTTATACGTCATATAGTGATGCAGTATTACGTTATACGTTATGACGTAATAGTATATATCGTTGTACGTCACATAGTGATGCAACATATCGTTATACCTTATAGCGTAATAGTATATAACATTATACGTCATATAGTGATGCAATATAACGTTCGACGTCATATAGTGATGCAATATAATGTTGCACGTCATATAGTGATGCAATATATCGTTATACCTTATAGCGTAACAGTATATAACGTTATACGTCATATAGTGATGCAATACAACGTTATTCGTTATAACGTAATAGTATATAACGTTATACGTCATATAGTGATGCAATATAATGTTATACGTCATATAGTGATGCAATATATCGTTATACCTTATAGCGTTATAGTATATAACGTTATACGTCATATAGTGACGCAATATACCGTTATACCTTATAGCGTAATATTATATAACGTTATACGTCATATAGTGATGCGATATAACGTTATGCGTTATAACATATTAGTATATAACGTTATACGTCATATAGTGATGCAATATATCGTTATACCTTATAGCGTAACAGTATATAACGTTATACGTCATATAGTGATGCAATACAACATTATTCGTTATAACGTAATAGTATATAACGTTCTACGTCATATAGTGAAGCAATATAATGTTACACGTCATATAGTGATGCAATATATCGTTATACCTTATAGCGTAATAGTATATAACGTTATACGTCATATAGTGATGCAATATAACGTTATACGTCATATAGTGATGCAAAAAAGCGTTATACCTTATAGCGTAATAGTATATAACATTATACGTCATATAGTGATGCAATGTAACGTTATACGTCATATAGTGATGCGATATATCGTTATACCTTATAGCGTAATAGTATATAACGTTATACGTCATATAGTGATGCAATGTAACGTTATACGTCATATAGTGATGCAATATATCGTTATAGCTTATAGCGTAATAGTATATAACG
>NW_026109499.1:27500-32500 GCF_024516045.1 Bombus affinis | reverse complement strand
CTTGTCGGTTAGACGAGACCCCACATGTATAGACGCACGTTAGTTTCGTCGCGTACAATGCAGCAGCCGAGTACGGCCGTCGATGCGCACGACGGTCGTACGAGGCGGCGTGGCATGGTACGCGTACGAAGAAAGAAAAAAAATTTTCGCTACGTACGGCCATCGATGCGCACGATGGTCGTACGTAGCGAATTTTTTTTTCTTTAAAGTCCAACGGCCATAAGTGCGCTGGACTTAACGGCGTGCGCTCGAAAAATAAATCTCGCTACGTACGGCATAGTGCATATGCACGATGTTCGTACGTAGCGATTTTTTTTCAAGTCCAAATAAAAAGGCAATACGCCGCTGGACTTAGCTCGAAAAATAAATCTCGCTACGTACGGCATAGTGCATATGCACGATGTTCGTACGTAGCGATTTTTTTTTCCAAGTCCAAATAAAAAGCAATACGCCGCTGGACTTAGCTCGAAAAATAAATCTCGCTACGTGGCTGCATAGTGCATAAGCACGATGTTCGTACGTAGCGATTTTTTTTTTTAAGTCCAAATGAAAAGCAATACGCCGCTGGACTTTGTCGCTGGCGCTCGAAAAATAAATCTCGCTACGTACGGCATAGTGCATATACACGATGTTCGTACGTAGCGATTTTTTTTTCCAAGTCCAAATAAAAAGCAATACGCCGCTGGACTTTGTCGCTGGCGCTCGAAAAAATAAATCTCGCTACGTACGGCCGTGCCGAAGCACGATGATCGTACGTAGCGATTTTTTTTATTCCAATGGAATAACGACGCGTACGAACGCAAAGCAATACGCCGCTGGACTTGGACGCTCGCGCTAGCGCTGCGCGCGCAACCCCTCGCTAGCGGGTATGTGGCGGAGTAGGTAGCAATCTATTAAGGTACGAGGTGGGGAGCGACGCGCCGTGCGCGCGCGCGCACGCAGTCGAACGTTTCCTCTCGTTTCGTTTCCCCTTTTTTTACGTTTCGTCCATGACTCTCCTTCGATCGGAGAGAGTACGACGGATAAAAAAAACGTACAGGGATAGGAAAATATCTAGTACGCTTACAGCGTGGAAATTTCGATCGTTGCTCGCTCGCTGCGCTCGCTCGTACGATTCTAGCCTAACCTAAAACCGTTCCCGATCGCGTTCGAACCGAGATTCGAACGAGATCGAAGAACGAACGCGAAAGGGATTGGTTTTGGGTTGGTCCATATTTTTTTTCGAGCGAGCGGAGCGAGCGAGCAACGCGTAAGAGCGTATCGCGTCCCGACGTGGTACCGCGAGGACTTTGAAATAATCGCAATAACTCCTTAAAGTTCGAAATAACTCCTTAAAGTGCGTTACGAGGTGTGGAAATTTTTATTGAAATCGTTATAGTTCGACGTAATCTAGTCGAACGTAGCGGTTTCGTTTTGTTTTTTCTTTAAATTTTTCCACCGGACCTAGGACTGGGACGTTGGAACTTTGAAATTTCTCTCGCCCCGGTACGAAAAGGCCGAACGTTCCTTTCGAAATAATTCCTCAAAAGCGTTACGAGGTATGCAAATTTTTATAGAAACCGTTATTGTTCGACGTCGTCTAGCCGAACGTAACGGTTTCTTTTTATTTTTTAAAAAATTTTTTTCCACCGGACCTAGCTGACTGGGACGTTGGAACTTTGAAATTTCTCTCGTCCCGGTACGAAAAGGCCGAACGTTCCTTTCGAAATAATTTCTCAAAAAGCGTTACGAGGTATGGAAATTTTTATAGAAACCGTTATTGTTCGACGTCGTCTAGCCAAACGTAACGGTTTCTTTTTATTTTTTTAAAAATTTTTTTCCACCGGACCTAGCTGACTGGGACGTTGGAACTTTGAAATTTCTCTCGTCCAGGTACGAAAAGGCCGAACGTTCCTTCGAAATAATTCCTCAAAAAGCGTACGAGGTATGGAAATTTTTATAGAAATCGTTATTGTTCGACGCCGTCTAGCCGAACGTAACGGTTTCTTTTTATTTTTTTTTAAATTTTTTCCACCGGACCTAGCTGACTGGGACGTTGGCACTTTGAATTGTTTCGCACTGCTCCAAAAGTGCCGAAAGTACCGAAAGTTCCTTTCGCATTAATTCCATAATAAGCGTTATAAGGTACGTATATTCTGGCATAAATCGATATATTCTAATTAAATACATCGGGATTAGCGTTAATTTTGTTCTTGAAACGTTCTAAAAAGTTTCGAATTGCACATTGGGACATGGAAAAATTTCCGTATCGAACACGTTTTTTCGAGTTATCTCGCTTAAAAGTGTTACAAGGTAGGAATATTTTTGCATAAATGGACGTATCTCGACGTTTTACGTCGGGATTAAGCGTTTATTTGGTCGCTGGAACGTTTTCTAGAAACGGAACTATGCGACGGGACGTTGGGACTTTGAAGAAGTTCGGCCGGTGCGAAAAGACCGAAAAGGTTTTTTCGAGTTATCTCGCTTAAAAGTGTTACAAGGTAGGAATATTTTTGCATAAATCGACGTATCTCGACGTTTTTACGTCGGGATTAAGCGTTATGTCGTCCCCAAGACCTTCTACAAAGTTCGATTTTTTCGTTGGGACTTTGAAAAATTTCCGTATCGAACACGTTTTTTCGAGTTATCTCGCTTAAAAGTGTTACAAGGTAGGAATATTTTTGCATAAATGGACGTATCTCGACGTTTTACGTCGGATTAAGCGTTTATTTGGTCGCTGGATACGTTTTCTAGAAACGGAACTATGCGACGGGACGTTGGACTTTGAAGAAGTTCGGCCGGTGCGAAAAGACCGAAAAGGTTTTTTCGAGTTATCTCGCTTAAAAGTGTTACAAGGTAGGAATATATTTGCATAAATGGACGTATCTCGACGTTTACGTCGGGATTAAGCGTTTATTTGGTCGCTGGAACGTTTTCTAGAAACGGAACTATGCGACGGGACGTTGGGACTTTGAAGAAGTTCGGCCGGTGCGAAAGGACCGAAAAGGTTTTTTCGAGTTATCTCGCTTAAAAGTGTTACAAGGTAGGAATATTTTTGCATAAATGGACGTATCTCGACGTTTTACGTCGGGATTAAGCGTTTATTTGGTCGCTGGAACGTTTTCTAGAAACGGAACTATGCGACGGGACGTTGGGACTTTGAAGAAGTTCGGCCGGTGCGAAAAGACCGAAAAGGTTTTTTCGAGTTATCTCGCTTAAAAGTGTTACAAGGTAGGAATATATTTGCATAAATGGACGTATCTCGACGTTTTACGTCGGGATTAAGCGTTTATTTGGTCGCTGGAACGTTTTCTAGAAACGGAACTATGCGACGGGACGTTGGGACTTTGAAGAAGTTCGGCCGGTGCGAAAAGACCGAAAAGGTTTTTTTCGAGTTATCTCGCTTAAAAGTGTTACAAGGTAGGAATATTTTTGCATAAATGGACGTATCTCGACGTTTTACGTCGGGATTAAGCGTTTATTTGGTCGGTGGAACGTTTTCTAGAAACGGAACTATGCGACGGGACGTTGGGACTTTGAAGAAGTTCGGCCGGTGCGAAAAGACCGAAAAGGTTTTTTCGAGTTATCTCGCTTAAAAGTGTTACAAGGTAGGAATATATTTGCATAAATGGACGTATCTCGACGTTTTACGTCGGGATTAAGCGTTTATTTGGTCGCTGGAACGTTTTCTAGAAACGGAACTATGCGACGGGACGTTGGGACTTTGAAGAAGTTCGGCCGGTGCGAAAAGACCGAAAAGGTTTTTTCGAGTTATCTCGCTTAAAAGTGTTACAAGGTAGGAATATTTTTGCATAAATGGACGTATCTCGACGTTTTACGTCGGGATTAAGCGTTTATTTGGTCGCTGGAACGTTTTCTAGAAACGGAAATATGCGACGGGACGTTGGGACTTTGAAGAAGTTCGGCCGGTGCGAAAAGACCGAAAAGGTTTTTTCGAGTTATCTCGCTTAAAAGTGTTACAAGGTAGGAATATTTTTGCATAAATCGACGTATCTCGACGTTTTACGTCGGGATTAAGCGTTTATGTCGTCCCCAAGACCTTCTACAAAGTTTCGATTTTTTCGTTGGGACTTTGAAAAATTTCCGTATCGAACACGTTTTTTCGAGTTATCTCGCTTAAAAGTGTTACAAGGTAGGAATATTTTTGCATAAATGGACGTATCTCGACGTTTTACGTCGGGATTAAGCGTTTATTTGGTCGGTGGAACGTTTTCTAGAAACGGAACTATGCGACGGGACGTTGGGACTTTGAAGAAGTTCGGCCGGTGCGAAAAGACCGAAAAGGTTTTTTCGAGTTATCTCGCTTAAAAGTGTTACAAGGTAGGAATATATTTGCATAAATGGACGTATCTCGACGTTTTACGTCGGGATTAAGCGTTTATTTGGTCGCTGGAACGTTTTCTAGAAACGGAACTATGCGACGGGACGTTGGGACTTTGAAGAAGTTCGGCCGGTGCGAAAAGACCGAAAAGGTTTTTTCGAGTTATCTCGCTTAAAAGTGTTACAAGGTAGGAATATATTTGCATAAATGGACGTATCTCGACGTTTTACGTCGGGATTAAGCGTTTATTTGGTCGCTGGAACGTTTTCTAGAAACGGAACTATGCGACGGGACGTTGGGACTTTGAAGAAGTTCGGCCGGTGCGAAAGGACCGAAAAGGTTTTTTCGAGTTATCTCGCTTAAAAGTGTTACAAGGTAGGAATATTTTTGCATAAATGGACGTATCTCGACGTTTTACGTCGGGATTAAGCGTTTATTTGGTCGCTGGAACGTTTTCTAGAAACGGAACTATGCGACGGGACGTTGGGACTTTGAAGAAGTTCGGCCGGTGCGAAAAGACCGAAAAGGTTTTTTCGAGTTATCTCGCTTAAAAGTGTTACAAGGTAGGAATATTTTTGCATAAATCGACGTATCTCGACGTTTTACGTCGGGATTAAGCGTTTATGTCGTCCCCAAGACCTTCTACAAAGTTTCGATTTTTTCGTTGGGACTTTGAAAA
>NW_026109499.1:20000-22500 GCF_024516045.1 Bombus affinis | reverse complement strand
GAGGAAAGACCGCTCGAGGCCGAGGGTCGCGCGAGTCCCATCGAATCTTTACATCACCCGAACGATGGAGGCGCACGCTCTTTTTCTTGAATAATTGGACGAGAGGAATGCATATCGTATTATATATACACACACACACATATATATATATATGGGCTAGCCACCGTGCGTATTTCTTCGCGAGATCGTGTGCTGCACAGAGGATTCAGAATCGGGTGTTATATCCCCGTCGTTTCCTGACGAACGGAGCTTCGATCTCGATGGTTGTTATATATCATAATGTACTTTTCGCCCGGCCGGCGGACGCGCGTATCTTCGCGCGTTCGTCGGATTTCATTTTCGAACGTTTTCGTGTCGTCGATCTTCCGGCGACTTCTGCGCGTCCGATTCCCGTTGGTCGGTCGTGTCGGATCTCGGCTTCGCTCGAACCGAGTATTAAGAGTACATGGAGTACAAGAGTTTTAAAAAATATATGAAAAGATTACCCTGAACGGTGGATCACTTGGCTCGTGGGTCGATGAAGAACGCAGCTAATTGCGCGTCAACGTGTGAACTGCAGGACACATGAACATCGACATTTCGAACGCACATTGCGGTCCACGGATACAATTCCTGGACCACGCCTGGCTGAGGGTTGCTCACGTAAACCTAAGACTGCTTGCGTTGCGTGTCGTTCCTCTCTATCTGTCTCTCTCTGTCCCTTGGTGCCTTCGACAACCCGCCGTCGTTCTTACGATACGTAGAACGTTTCAGAGTCGGAGGAAGCGCACGAAGAAGGATACGAACAAGAGCGGACGCGAGAGAACGTACGCGACGTACGAGCGATTGTTGGACGCTCGTCGGCGTTCGTCGCGGTCGTGTCGAGACCGTGCAATTCGTACGCATGCTCGATATATAAACTATCGTGTTCACGGGAGACACTACGAAACTCTACCTCTGTCTCTCTCTGTCCCTTGGTGCCTTCGACAACCCGCCGTCGTTCTTACGATACGTAGAACGTTTCAGAGTCGGAGGAAGCGCACGAAGAAGGATACGAATAAGAGCGGAGAGAACCGTCACGGACCTGCGTGAGTGCTAGCGGCGTCGTGAGTCGTCCTTTCGTACGACCGCCCGCTTATGCACCGCTTCGTGTCGGTTATCGAATATATTATATATATATATATATATATATATATATACATACGTAGTGTTGTCCTCGTGACCGATTTTTTTTTCATATCAGCAGATTTGCATACGTTTGCAGGTTTTCGATGAGCACGATGTCCGCGCCCCCGACGTCGTCTTAAATGAATATTATTTTGGCGAGACTGAGAGAAAGCAAATATGGGAACTCGGTCGAGAGAGGAGAGAAGGAGAACAGCCTCAGATAAAAGTAAACTTGGTAACGGTGCGGAATTTTGCCGTACAACCGTCTTTTCTTAAGACGTTTTACTCGAATAGCCCCAGGGATCTAATGCCCACTCCGTCTCTTCGTGCGTAGAGATATACTCTGCGCGAGCGACTGACAACGACGAGGACCGTCGCATCGATGGGTCGTCGTTGCGTTTAACATACTCTGTGCTTGTAATTTATCCCCGAAAGAGAGCCGTAGATCCGGGAACGCACACGTGATTTCTTCGAGCGCTGATGACTTAGGGAGATGATCCCCAGGCGTTGCGCGGAGATCGGAGAGTACGCGTTACTTGTATCGGGACGAATTTTCCCCGTCGTTCGCGTATCTCTCTGCCCGCCGGCCCTGGCCCAAAGCCACGTTCGTCGGAAATCGTAGAAATCGTGTGCGAACTAGCGCGTGTCTATGATCGGCTACGGGTGTTTTACCAAGCTCGAGGTGTTGCGCAACGTTTCCGTACCTGACGAAGATGCGCACGAGAGTCCGTTACAAAGTCGTTGGATGGTCGTCGTCGTCATGCCAGAGAGAATCTCTGGACACGTACAGGAGAAGAGATCGTAGACGAGGAAGAAGACGATCCCCTTTGGCGAGGCTGGAGTGAAACTTTGATTTAATTAAAGACGAGGTATACACGCGCGTACGACGTGATAGTCGTGCGCGCGTGTGATTTTTTTTTAAGGCAATTCGGCGCTACAAGTACTCGAAAAACAGAGAGTGTTGGTCATCCCATGCCTTTTCGGCGTCTATCGCTGGACCGCGCATCCTAACGTCGACGGTCGTCCAGTCCCCGAACACACCACAGTGTACGTCTCGCTCGCTTTTCCACTTGCGTGCGTTCCCGTGCGTTTTCGTCGTCGTCGGTACAGAGCAAAGAAACTTTGCCGTTTCGATCTCTGTGCCGGCAGAAAACAAGGAACCGCTGGAATTTGTCGAGAGTAGAGAAACGGCTGTAAGAGACTGAGGACGGGCGTTAAAAATCACCGACGATCGTTTTAGGATGTCTGGCGTGAGTCTTAGCTCGAACATGATACGACGTACGAAGAAAAGGGCACTTTGGCGCGATGCTTAAAACGCTTCTCTGGAAGGAAAGAGTGTTCTCGTTCTATTCGA
>NW_026109499.1:12500-17500 GCF_024516045.1 Bombus affinis | reverse complement strand
TCTCCAAGGTAAAGAGCCTCTAGTCGATAGATTAATGTAGGTAAGGGAAGTCGGCAAATTGGATCCGTAACTTCGGAATAAGGATTGGCTCTGAGGAGCGGGGCGTGTCGGGCTTGGTCGGGAAGCGGGTTTGGCTGACGTGCCGGGCCTGGGCGAGCTGAACGGGACGCGGCGTATCTCTCTCTCGGGGGGGATATCGTCGCGCACCCCGGATCCGAGCTCGGTCCCGTGCCTTGGCCTCCCGCGGATCTTCCTTGCTGCGAGGCTTCCGTGGCGGTTTTACCGTCGCGGTCGTTCTCTTCGGCCGCCATTCAACGCTCAGCTCAGAACTGGCACGGACTAGGGGAATCCGACTGTCTAATTAAAACAAAGCATTGCGATGGCCCCCAAGGGTGTTGACGCAATGTGATTTCTGCCCAGTGCTCTGAATGTCAAC
Source organism: Bombus affinis (assembly GCF_024516045.1). Classification (NCBI taxonomy): domain Eukaryota; kingdom Metazoa; phylum Arthropoda; class Insecta; order Hymenoptera; family Apidae; genus Bombus; species Bombus affinis. The sequence goes on along the minus strand of NW_026109499.1, from coordinate 17,064 downwards.
GTGAAGAAATTCAAAAAAGCGCGGGTAAACGGCGGGAGTAACTATGACTCTCTTAAGGTAGCCAAATGCCTCGTCATCTAATTAGTGACGCGCATGAATGGATTAACGAGATTCCCTCTGTCCCTATCTACTAGTTTCCAAGATGGCGGCAAGTGGGACGGACGCGTGCACGTCGCTCCGCAGTCTATAAACGAAAAAACCGGGCAAATTAAAAAGTTCGGGCGTAAAAATTAATTTAAAGCAAAGTGGGAGTGCCGAGGAAAACGTGTAGTTAAAAAGAATCGTGGAGATCGCCGAATTCAGAGCGAAAAAAGCTAATGTAAATCGCCACGTGCGAAAAGTGAGGTTAGCTGACGCGACGGATAGGAAAAACCGAAAAATCAAAGATCTCGGGAGCGAAAAATAATTCAATAGGCAGAGTTAGTGCTTAAAATAAAGTGCATGCAAAAATATTAGTGGAGATTTCCGCAATAAGCGCGGAAAAAGCAAAGAAAGTGCCGCGTGTGCGAAGCGAGGTTAGGCCACGTGGCGGACAAAAACGCGTAAATCGAAGATCTCGGGCACGAAACTAAAATAATAGGTAGTGCGAGTGCTAAAAAACATAGTGCACACCGAAAGTTTAGTGAAAATTGCCGCAATAAGCGCGGAAAAACAAAAGAAAGTGCCGCGTGCGCGAAGTGAGGTTAGGCCACGTGGCGGACAAAAACGCGAAAATCGAAGATCTCGGGCACGAAAACTAAAATAATAGATAGTGCGAGTGCTAAAAACATAGTGCACACCGAAAGTTTAGTGGAAATTGCCGCAATAAGCGCGAGAAAAGCAAAACAAAGTGCCACGTGCGGGAGGATAGGTTAGCGGACGCGCGGCAGCCATCTTGGGTCGAGCGACCGAAGCGCCGCCGCCCGGGCATCTTGGGAACCAAGAGCACGCTGCTAGGCGGCAAATTCAAATTCAAATTCAAACCCAGGGGTTTTGAACTGTGAAGAGCACGCCGCCGGACTCAGCGCGGGAGTGCTCGCGGGAACAAAGCGCCAACTGAAAGTCCGCGAGGGGGATTCAATACGCCGCTGGACATAGCCACCGGGAAGCGAACAGCCGCAGCGGCAGCCGCAAGAAGCGGCAAGGAGCCGGTGATGCCGACGCTAGGGCACTCGTCGCCAGGCGCAGAGGCCAGAGTGGTCCTCCAACCCCTGAGGAAACAGATGGAAAAGAACGAGGCCACTCCAAGCCCGAGGATACCAGAGAAGACGATGAGAGCAAGCCTGGGGAGAAACAACCCCCCCAGAGATGAGGAGAGATTGGCCGGGGAGGATAAGCGGCAAGTGCCCGATATAAAGGCACAGGCCAGTGACATAGAGAGGAAGGTCACGGCGTTCTGCTTAGACTCGGCCAGGAAAATAAACAAGGAACACGCCGCAGTAATCCTACGGCACTTCAAAGAAATGAGGGGCATTGTTGACGAGCTACTGCTCCATAATAGCTACCTGACAGGCAGGCTAGAGCAGAGTGCCGGAGATGAGAAGAATAAGGAAACGGCGATAATGAACGCCGTCAACAAAGCAACCAGGCGGCTAGAAACAGCCGTCTTGAGAACGACGCAGCAGGAACAGAGGGAGCCGACATATGCCGAAAAAGTAAAGATAACGAGCAACAAGGTCGAGCAGACGGCGGTCAAGCCGCCCAAAAATGTGGTCATAATTCGACCGGAAAGAGAAGGCGGCGAGATTCAAACGAGCGAAGAAGCACTTGACGCGGTGTTCACCCTAGTGAATCCCCGCAAGAGAGGAATCCAAGTTACGGCCGTCCGGAAAATAAAGGGAAACGGCCTAGCCGTTGAGACGACGAAGCCGGAGAGCCTAAAAGAGTTCACCGAGAACTCGAAACTAAAGGAGGCTGGACTAAAAGCTAGCACGCCGCAGCGGAGACCCCCCAGGATGATCATCTACGACGTCCCGAGGGACATTCCAGAGAAGGAGATCCTGGCCTGCATGAGGAAGCAGAACCAAGAAAGACTAAATGAGGACGACGTTGCAGCCATCAAGTTCTGCTTCAGGACCGGCAGAAAGGATCAAGAGGAGACGAACTGGGTCATCGAAGTGCCCCCCCAGGTAAGGGAGAAACTATTGAAAGGTAAGATCTTCCTCTCATGGAATGCCTGCAAAGTTAAAGATTACATAGCAATTAGTCGCTGCTACAAGTGTCAAGGATACGGACACGTGGCAAAATATTGCCGCGTTAACTACGAAATCTGCGCGCACTGTGCAGAAAGTGGGCACAGCACTAAAGAGTGCAAAGATAAGGATGGGCACGCCACCTGCGTAAACTGCAAGAGAGCAGGGAGGAAGGGCGACCACGCAGCTTCCAACGCGAAATGCCCAATGTATACGAAAGCCTTGGAAGCAATAATAGCAAGGACGCAATATGTATAAAGAGCAACGCAGGGACAGAAGAGGACTTGGGTGGAAAAGGGAAATAAGGATCCTGCAGCACAACATGCAGCGATCCAAAACAACTCCTTATGAGATCCGGACGCAAATGGACGCCGATGGGGATGACATAATATTAATGCAAGAACCATACAGCGTCGATGGGAAAATACCCGGATTCGGCACAGGAGTCGCGATCGCCTGCAGAGGGTCGAAGCACAACCCGCCAATGGCGGCCGTAGGGATAAAATCAGAGACCCTAACGCCCCTCGAGGTCGCCGAACTCTGCACAACACACTGTTCCTGCGTGCAGATAAGCGACGGGGAAACAGAGGTGTACGCGGCAAGCCTGTACTTTCCGCCGACAGGAAACATCGAGGTCGGCGTGCAACAGTTGGAGAAGGTACTACGGTGTCTCAGAGGCAAGAGGATCATCATCGGCCTGGATGCGAACGCAAAATCACCGCTGTGGTGCAGCAGGAGCACCGACGACAGAGGCGAGGCCCTAGAGGCAGTCATAGCGCAGTACGGTCTCCATGTCCTGAATCAACCAGGACAACCCCACACGTTTGAAACAACTCGAGGGCGATCAAACATAGACGTGACGATGGCGAGCCCAGAGGCAATACTCCTTGTAAAGGGCTGGAGGATACGCGAAGATGGTACCTCCAGTGACCACCGGATACTGGAGACGCTCCTCGACTTCGGGACGAGAAGCACCACACCGCAGCTTCAGGAAAGACGCTATAACACGCGAAAAGCCAACTGGGAGGTATTTCAGAGTGCCCTCACAGAGAAAATGGAGGCACTCAAAGAAACAACCCTCCAGCAGGCAGAGGACGTCGAAAGAATGGCCGGGCAACTCCAGGCAACCCTGATAGGTGCCTGCGACACCGCCATCCCAAAGAAGAAATGGTACTACAGGTCAGTACCCTGGTGGACGCCCGAACTCACCAGAGCAAAGAGAAACACCTACCAGGCGAGAAGAAGGTATCAGGGGGCCAGGGACCCCGCTACGAGGGAGCAGGAGAAGCTGCGGTACAGGTCAACACGAAAGGAGTATAAGAGGATGCTGGCAAGAGCAAAAATCCAGAGCTGGCAGGACTTCGTCACCAAAGAGGGTAACAGGGAACCTTGGGGCATCGCTTACAAAACAGTCGCAAGGAAACTCAGAGGAGAGGAAACAACATCGACGCTGAAGACGCCGCTCGGATATACCTCCAACTGGCGAACGACCGCGGCAGCGATGTTGTCCGCACTTCTACCCGACGACGAGGAAGACACCGAAACGGAGGAGCAGAAGGAAATAAGGCGGAACTCGACAAACCCCCCCAACGTAGAAGACACCCCTGAATTCAGCTTCGAGGAACTCAGTGACGCCGTGAAACGGCTGAGGAAGGGGAAGTGCCCAGGCCCCGACCTGATTGAGGTCGAAATAATCCAACGGGCCTGGGGAAGAATACACCAGGAGCTCCTAAGGCTCATGAACGGCTGCCTCGCCTGGGGAATATTCCCCAAACGGTGGAAGGTCGCAAATGTTATCACCATCCCCAAGGGACCGGATCGGGACAGAAGCAATCCGAAATCCTACAGGCCAATCTGTCTGCTCTCCATGATAGGCAAGCTGCTAGAAAGGCTAATGGCCACCAGGATGGCACCTATCTTCCACGACCACGCGCTCTCCTCCGACAGACAATATGGCTTTCGCCCCGGAAGATCGACGGTGGACGCGATCATCAAGCTCCGCGAGAAAATCGAGCAAATGAGCGAGAAGAGGTACGTCCTCGCAATAGCACTCGATATATCAGGAGCCTTCGACAACGTCTGGTGGCCGAACGTGCTGCACGAGCTCAAAAGAAGAGAATGCCCCGACAACCTGTACCGGTTAACAAGGAGCTACTTCTCCGAAAGAACCGTACAGATTGCTGGGAAAAACGAAGCAGTGAGCAAGCCCGTCACGAAAGGATGCCCGCAGGGATCGGTACTGGGACCAAGTTTCTGGAATCTCGTATTTGATGACCTGCTGGCTGAGCTAGCGGGAAACGCGACAGGGTGCGAACCCATCGCGTACGCGGACGACATCGTGATTCTAATTGCCGGCAACACGAGGAACGAGCTCCAGGAAAAGGGACAGGAGG
>NW_026109499.1:2500-7500 GCF_024516045.1 Bombus affinis | reverse complement strand
TTAAAGTTCGAAATAACTCCTTAAAGTGCGTTACGAGGTGTGGAAATTTTTATTGAAATCGTTATAGTTCGACGTAATCTAGTCGAACGTAGCGGTTTCGTTTTGTTTTTTCTTTAAATTTTTTCCACCGGACCTAGCTGACTGGGACGTTGGAACTTTGAAATTTCTCTCGCCCCGGTACGAAAAGGCCGAACGTTCCTTTCGAAATAATTCCTCAAAAAGCGTTACGAGGTATGCAAATTTTTATAGAAACCGTTATTGTTCGACGTCGTCTAGCCGAACGTAACGGTTTCTTTTTATTTTTTTAAAAAATTTTTTTCCACCGGACCTAGCTGACTGGGACGTTGGAACTTTGAAATTTCTCTCGTCCCGGTACGAAAAGGCCGAACGTTCCTTTCGAAATAATTTCTCAAAAAGCGTTACGAGGTATGGAAATTTTTATAGAAACCGTTATTGTTCGACGTCGTCTAGCCAAACGTAACGGTTTCTTTTTATTTTTTTAAAAAATTTTTTTCCACCGGACCTAGCTGACTGGGACGTTGGAACTTTGAAATTTCTCTCGTCCAGGTACGAAAAGGCCGAACGTTCCTTTCGAAATAATTCCTCAAAAAGCGTTACGAGGTATGGAAATTTTTATAGAAATCGTTATTGTTCGACGCCGTCTAGCCGAACGTAACGGTTTCTTTTTATTTTTTTTTTAAATTTTTTCCACCGGACCTAGCTGACTGGGACGTTGGCACTTTGAATTGTTTCGCACTGCTCCAAAAGTGCCGAAAGTACCGAAAGTTCCTTTCGCATTAATTCCATAATAAGCGTTATAAGGTACGTATATTCTGGCATAAATCGATATATTCTAATTAAATACATCGGGATTAAGCGTTAATTTTGTTCTTGAAACGTTCTAAAAAGTTTCGAATTGCACATTGGGACATGGAAAAATTTCCGTATCGAACACGTTTTTTCGAGTTATCTCGCTTAAAAGTGTTACAAGGTAGGAATATTTTTGCATAAATGGACGTATCTCGACGTTTTACGTCGGGATTAAGCGTTTATTTGGTCGCTGGAACGTTTTCTAGAAACGGAACTATGCGACGGGACGTTGGGACTTTGAAGAAGTTCGGCCGGTGCGAAAAGACCGAAAAGGTTTTTTCGAGTTATCTCGCTTAAAAGTGTTACAAGGTAGGAATATTTTTGCATAAATCGACGTATCTCGACGTTTTACGTCGGGATTAAGCGTTTATGTCGTCCCCAAGACCTTCTACAAAGTTTCGATTTTTTCGTTGGGACTTTGAAAAATTTCCGTATCGAACACGTTTTTTCGAGTTATCTCGCTTAAAAGTGTTACAAGGTAGGAATATTTTTGCATAAATGGACGTATCTCGACGTTTTACGTCGGGATTAAGCGTTTATTTGGTCGCTGGAACGTTTTCTAGAAACGGAACTATGCGACGGGACGTTGGGACTTTGAAGAAGTTCGGCCGGTGCGAAAAGACCGAAAAGGTTTTTTCGAGTTATCTCGCTTAAAAGTGTTACAAGGTAGGAATATATTTGCATAAATGGACGTATCTCGACGTTTTACGTCGGGATTAAGCGTTTATTTGGTCGCTGGAACGTTTTCTAGAAACGGAACTATGCGACGGGGACGTTGGGACTTTGAAGAAGTTCGGCCGGTGCGAAAGGACCGAAAAGGTTTTTTTTCGAGTTATCTCGCTTAAAAGTGTTACAAGGTAGGAATATTTTTGCATAAATGGACGTATCTCGACGTTTTACGTCGGGATTAAGCGTTTATTTGGTCGCTGGAACGTTTTCTAGAAACGGAACTATGCGACGGGACGTTGGGACTTTGAAGAAGTTCGGCCGGTGCGAAAAGACCGAAAATGGTTTTTCGAGTTATCTCGCTTAAAAGTGTTACAATGGTAGGAATATATTTGCATAAATGGACGTATCTCGACGTTTTACGTCGGGATTCGTTTATTTGGTCGCTGGAACGTTTTCTAGAAACGGAACTATGCGACGGGACGTTGGGACTTTGAAGAAGTTCGGCCGGTGCGAAAAGACCGAAAAGGTTTTTTCGAGTTATCTCGCTTAAAAGTGTTACAAGGTAGGAATATTTTTGCATAAATGGACGTATCTCGACGTTTTACGTCGGGATTAAGCGTTTATTTGGTCGGTGGAACGTTTTCTAGAAACGGAACTATGCGACGGGACGTTGGGACTTTGAAGAAGTTCGGCCGGTGCGAAAAGACCGAAAAGGTTTTTTCGAGTTATCTCGCTTAAAAGTGTTACAAGGTAGGAATATATTTGCATAAATGGACGTATCTCGACGTTTTACGTCGGGATTAAGCGTTTATTTGGTCGCTGGAACGTTTTCTAGAAACGGAACTATGCGACGGGACGTTGGGGACTTTGAAGAAGTTCGGCCGGTGCGAAAAGACCGAAAAGGTTTTTTCGAGTTATCTCGCTTAAAAGTGTTACAAGGTAGGAATATTTTTGCATAAATGGACGTATCTCGACGTTTTACGTCGGGATTAAGCGTTTATTTGGTCGCTGGAACGTTTTCTAGAAACGGAACTATGCGACGGGACGTTGGGACTTTGAAGAAGTTCGGCCGGTGCGAAAAGACCGAAAAGGTTTTTTCGAGTTATCTCGCTTAAAAGTGTTACAAGGTAGGAATATATTTGCATAAATGGACGTATCTCGACGTTTTACGTCGGGATTAAGCGTTTATTTGGTCGCTGGAACGTTTTCTAGAAACGGAACTATGCGACGGGACGTTGGGACTTTGAAGAAGTTCGGCCGGTGCGAAAAGACCGAAAAGGTTTTTTCGAGTTATCTCGCTTAAAAGTGTTACAAGGTAGGAATATTTTTGCATAAAATGGACGTATCTCGACGTTTTACGTCGGGATTAAGCGTTTATTTGGTCGGTGGAACGTTTTCTAGAAACGGAACTATGCGACGGGACGTTGGGACTTTGAAGAAGTTCGGCCGGTGCGAAAAGACCGAAAAGGTTTTTTCGAGTTATCTCGCTTAAAAGTGTTACAAGGTAGGAATATATTTGCATAAATGGACGTATCTCGACGTTTTACGTCGGGATTAAGCGTTTATTTGGTCGCTGGAACGTTTTCTAGAAACGGAACTATGCGACGGGACGTTGGGACTTTGAAGAAGTTCGGCCGGTGCGAAAAGACCGAAAAGGTTTTTTCGAGTTATCTCGCTTAAAAGTGTTACAAGGTAGGAATATATTTGCATAAATGGACGTATCTCGACGTTTTACGTCGGGATTAAGCGTTTATTTGGTCGCTGGAACGTTTTCTAGAAACGGAACTATGCGACGGGACGTTGGGACTTTGAAGAAGTTCGGCCGGTGCGAAAGGACCGAAAAGGTTTTTTCGAGTTATCTCGCTTAAAAGTGTTACAAGGTAGGAATATTTTTGCATAAATGGACGTATCTCGACGTTTTACGTCGGGATTAAGCGTTTATTTGGTCGCTGGAACGTTTTCTAGAAACGGAACTATGCGACGGGACGTTGGGACTTTGAAGAAGTTCGGCCGGTGCGAAAAGACCGAAAAGGTTTTTTCGAGTTATCTCGCTTAAAAGTGTTACAAGGTAGGAATATTTTTGCATAAATCGACGTATCTCGACGTTTTACGTCGGGATTAAGCGTTTATGTCGTCCCCAAGACCTTCTACAAAGTTTCGATTTTTTCGTTGGGACTTTGAAAAATTTCCGTATCGAACACGTTTTTTCGAGTTATCTCGCTTAAAAGTGTTACAAGGTAGGAATATTTTTGCACAAATGGACGTATCTCGACGTTTTACGTCGGGATTAAGCGTTTATTTGGTCGCTGGAACGTTTTCTAGAAACGGAACTATGCGACGGGACGTTGGGACTTTGAAGAAGTTCGGCCGGTGCGAAAAGTCCGAAATGGTTATTTCGAGTTATTTCGTTAAAAAGCGTTATAAGGTATAATTTTTTTGACAGGGATCGTTATATCTCTATTAAATACAATCGGATTAAACATTTTTGTCGAATTTTTTGAAAAATTAGCTTCCGTCGGACTGATACGACTGGGATATTTTTGCAATTTTTTCGTTAATTAATGTTACAAGGTATATATCTTTTTACATATTTCGTGTTATTTTAACGTGTTTTAATCGATTATAAAGTTATTTTTCGTCCATAGTCGATAAAACTGTATGTTTACTGATGCAATTTTTCGGTGAAAAAAAAAATTAATTTTTTGGTAAAAATGCATTTATAATATGTTAATAATGCTTGTGGTAAAATATTTCGATGGTTGGATATCGCCTTTATATAGTAGTTATTGAACGTGCGAGCGACTAAGTTCCAGCGTCCCTTCCGAACGGTACGTTGCTACGGAGGTTTTTGCACCATAAGCGCGCGGCCGCTAGCCCGACCGGCGCCGGCCTTCCGGCCGGCCCCTTGGTATCTATAAGAGAAGCGTCGAGCCGGACGGTTCGGTCGGAACAGCGCTGGGCGCGTGGCTATTCTACGGCCTCGGTTGAGAATTCAGTCACCGCTCCTCGAGTCTTAGTGTATTTTACGCTATTTCTCGACTGTTCCTCCGTTCTCGTACTGGTTTTTTCTCTACACTGCTGCGCCGCGGGTCGAAGTCTAGGACGTAATGACCGTTAACGTGGCAAGCTTCCCCTTAGTCGGGAAGCTGGTGACCTGTGTGCACGTATTTGACAAAAGTTGGATGCGTGTGTGCTTGTACTTACGGAGTAGCCATTCTTGCAGAGACCATCGGTTGTAAGCTATTTGTAGCTGCACGATGGTCCTTTTGGCGTTCTGTAGAGTGCGTTATCTTCTGGTAACGCGTCTCTACAGAGGTGTTGAAGCTTATAAAAGAATATTCTTACGGTATGTCCAGCATGCGTATACGTGCTTTACCGCTAAGTTATATTCTACGAGAGAAGTTGGAGGAGAAAAGTTACAAACAGAAATAATTCTGTGAAGTATGAATCTTTGTATCGAT
>NW_026109498.1:0-33570 GCF_024516045.1 Bombus affinis | reverse complement strand
CTAACCATCAACATGGAAATTGTCCAATTAACAGTAACGTCACTTTCAATCTCTTTCCGAGCGAAGTCATTTCTCCACGTATCCGATGTTCTGGTGCCCTTAGACACACCCATCATAGTTTTCCTCTGCAGCATCATCGTGCCGGAGAATCATTCTCTCGTGAGGTCACATTAGCCAGTTACAAAGAGCCTTAACACTCGGTGGATATTCTATGTTTTGACAAAGAGTTTGTTCAGTCCTACCTATACCGTAGATAAGGAAGTATGGTACAACTTGGAATCAGGATGAAAACGAATTCTGTTATCCCGTTGACCGCGGCTTTGACATTGAACCCAGGATCATTGTCATTAGCTTCTCGAGTACCTAATTACCACGACTACTTGTCAAATTATATAGCAATCAAATTTACACTAGTAAATATCTGCTCTATTGCATAACTACAACGTCTAAACCAAATGAAGATCCGTTTCGCGCCTCTAACTCTAATAATAATGTGAACCCGATGTAAGTGAAAATACATGCACATACCATCGATTCTGCCTGACCAGCACTCTCACCCGGAACCGGAACTCGCAGTGCACCGTGACGAACAGCACATATATAAGCCTCCACTCTTAGCCAGACCGTCAGTCGTGCTCGCGCAACAGTAGAAGCAACATGGAGTTTTTTAGATCTCTACTACGCGTCGTTGGTTTGTTCGTGCCAAGTAAGGTAGATATCGTTTCCGAACTACCACTGGAGGTTTCGCACTTGATACTTCGAAAATTGGATCCCTCGTCCCTGCAGAGCGCCGCGCTTGTCTCGCGCAAATGGTTCAACGTATGTAGATCCGACAAGTGTCTACGGCGGAAAGTGAGACGTCACATGCGACATACGAGAAAGCGGGTCAAGATGCAATTTCTCGGACCTGCAGCCGCTAAAGCTACCAACCAAGAATCAAGAAGTAGAGGACGTGGTGAGGGCAACCTAAGGCACGAAATAAGTTTATCCGCTGCTCGTACGGCGGTCGTCGTTGGAAGGTTACGCGGTCCTCTGAAAATTTCGATGCGAGATCGCCCCATCGATGTTGGACCAATAAAATGTATTAGACTCTAACTCGTGTAAGTACCTTAATTTGACTGCTTGCTCTTGCGAGAACTTGAAACGGTCTTGTCCGGATTCAGAACTGTAGCGCGAAGCTTGAAATAAAATGGTTTTACTGAGACGGCAATGTGTTTCAGTCACGATAATACTATCTGTATCGTAATAGGCCCATTATTGAATATTAACTACAATGTATCATCGCTGCAATTGCAGATTTGTCGTCACTTAGATGCGAGATATACTCCTCGTCGCCTGCCAAATACAGCTCACATCAGCTGGCTCGTGCTATTATATCATCTCTGGTCCTCGACATATCAAGCGTAATTGCAGTTTTACAAATTAAGGTTAACATATTCAAATGAATGTATCTCCGTTTCTATTGCACATATGTCGACAATACGATGCGCGTTATATTCCACATTGACTGCCATACGCAGAGCGCTTCATCTGGTTTAAGCCGTGTTAAATCCGGACCGAGTCAAATCCAGCGTATTTGTAGTTTTGCATATTCAAGCCTTGTTATTCAAGTGAAAGTATCTCCGTATCCATTGTAGGTACGTCGACAATAGATTGCACGTAATACTGCACATTTGCTGTGAAATACAGCATACTCCAGCCGGTTTGCTCTATGTCAACTCTGGGCCGTGTCAAATACGGCGTCATTGCAGGTTTGCATATTCAGACTCAAATAGTCAAATCCCCGTATTTCCGTTGCTGTTGCAGACATGCCGAGTATTCGTTGTGCCCGGTACTCCAGATTTCTTGCCCAATTCAGCGCACACTAGACGATTAACGCTATGTCCGCACTGATCCCTGTCAAATCGAGCGTATCAGGTTTGTAAATATGAAACCGGAATTTGCCTATAGATGGTCCTAGCTGATAGTGTAGTTATCACTAAATTACGTCATTGATGCCAAAAGTCGTTGTTGACATCTCACGAACATTTTCGACTGAGAGCAGTACAATGATTCTGGCAATGATTCTTTGGAAGAAATTGCACACTTCATCCTATAGTTATACCGGACGATACAAGGGCTGGTCGTCCCTCCTTCCGAAGCAATACCAGCCTCGCCGTGCGCCATATCCGGGGGTTGGCACCCTCCTTCGAACACGATGTAAATAGGAGTCGCATCTAATGTCTTTTCTGGAAGTTCGTATACTAAGGCATCGGAATTATTTTTCATTTTACGCTGTGTTACTCGCAACTTTTCACAGATATATGTACCAACAGGAAGTAGATCTTTGGCACGTATTCGAGTATAGTTATTTCCTGCTAGTTTCCACAAAGCTTCACAGAACAACGTCGCTTCCTCGTTCCTTTAAACAACAGTCATACATTAGTATTACATGAACGTACTCCTTGAAAAAACATTTCATTACTGGAAATCTAAAAGTTTGTTATTGAACTCAATAAGATTCAGTTGCTTACCTGCTCCTCAAATATTTTTTGCTAATGTCCACTCCTCCTAAGTAGAATGCATCTATAATATGCAATGCAAGTACTTTTTGCTGATATATAAACTCCTTAGTCATTTCATATACAACCTCTGCGTTTACAAGTGTATTTGGTGGTAATTCTATGCCAATGTCATCGACACTAACCCAAGAATTCTTTGTATATCTATATACGTTGCTCCTTCCCACGCCCATATAAAATGTAGCGTGCTTCTTATCATCATCAGACATTGGCTTTGTACCACATGGCATACAAAACCAGTCATATAGTGATAAAAATGCATTTTCAATGTTAAATTCCATCAATTGTGCTGGATTAATAGTAAGAAATGAAGTATCTTTCAAAACAGTATTCAATTTGTCTTTGATTTCATGTGTCTTGGGATTGTCCTAGTTTCATCTGGAAGTTTCCAATACTCTAGATATTGTTTGCGCATATCAGCTTGTTTTGTCTCAACAAGAGTATTATCCGCATAAAATGCTGCAATTTTACACAGGTCGGTTATTTGTTTTCCGGCCAAATCTTTGTTAGAAGCACGTAGATATTGAACAAATTGTTTCTCTCTTTTTAATTTATTATATGATACTAGTTGTAAAACGTCGTCATTTACACCACCTTTTAAAAGCAGACGATTAACATGCTTCAGATATTCAGCAACATCTTGTACCCCAGATCGTTTCTTCTTACATATTAAGTAACGTTCTGAATTTCCTGGTCTAGAAGAGTTTGGTTTAAAAATACAAACTTCTTCAAAGCAGCGATACATTAAATAAACTAAACCAGCAATAAAGGGTGTAAAAAGGTTGAATAATTTTGTCACAAAATCACCACCCTCTCTTTCAACCATCAATGCTATTAAACATCGACAAAGATACAGTTGATTTGAAAGAACTTGTTGTACATTTTCTTGTCGTTCTACTGAGAATCCTCAATCAGACATCACAAAATGTACTCCTTTGCCATGGATATGCTGCATTATAAGATTTGTAAATGCCTCTTCATTATCTGGGTCAAAGACGTCACCACTTTCCTTTGGTCCGTAGTATGGATGAAATGTTTCACACGGACACGCATAAAAATCTTCTAATTTGAAATCATGTTCATTTTCTAAAGTAAGAGGAAATCCTTTAGCACGTCATTTCTTTCGCCATAGAACATGTTCACTAAAACCTCCTGGTCCAGCACATACATCTGCAAAGTATAGCAGCCCATTCTCCCTCAAACCTTTTGGGTTAGTAAACATAAAGTTACATGCTCTATCTGTATTCGCCATTTTAACAGTAGCACGATTTAAAAAAAATGCACCACGAATTGTTTCATGAGGATTACAACGTGTCCTTGCTCGACGCACTTCAACGTCATCCAAATGGGCGAATACCGTTTTCGCATTGATAAAAGTTTTCACTATATCTTCACAACAGAAATCAATTTCATCATCTGTGGTCAACTTTTCATATCACCATTTCATATCTTTTACACACTTTATAACTTCCTCTGCTGGATTCCATTTAAGACCTGAATCTTCATGTCCAGGAACATGATGTCCAAAGCCTCTGCGACCATGCTGTCTAGGTGCTTGAACTGACTCTAAACAACCTTGTTCATTATTTCCGAGGCCGTAACCGCCTTATATCCCATCATTCGCATCATCCTTTTGCCGTTATCGGGGAGATTGTTTGACTCTTGTGTTATTACTTGTATTCTTCTATTGTCAACTACCTTTTCATCAATATCCTCCTCGTCAGATTTACTTGAACATCTACGAATTTTTTGTCGTTTACTATGATTATAAGTATCTCTTTCACAGTTCTTCCTTTTTGTCCTAGTTTCCAATTCTTCTTGCATGGTATGTTGATGCATCTGTCGCATAACAATTCTGCTAGGAACATGATACATTTACACTGTACATGTAAATATGCGTGTAAGCGTCAAAGGACGTCCAGGCCTTAGTTGGGACAAAAGACAAGAGTCTGTCGTTAGAAGTATCTGGAAGAGTCTGTTGACAACAAGCGTGCTGGCGAGTAGGGTTTCGAGGTCTCTAGAGTATAAGATATATGTATAACTGTTGTGTGCTAAATAAAGGGAATTATTTGTATTTCCGAATCCATTCTATACCATTACAAATACACTAACGTACCAGAATATTATAATATTCATTAACAACGATAGAATTAACCAGTTCGCAAGTATAAAAAAGACACATTTTACACTGTGACGAAATGATATCCAAGAAATCTGATATGACATACATGGAAAATACACGAATCAGACTGAGAAACCACTGCGCACTTTCATAACTGACTTCGACATAGCCGTTACCAACTACTCGCGGAGTGAGATTGACCGAAGCGGCCCAGAGGCAACGCCCACGTACCCCAAGCGGCTACTGCCCCGCCACCAATAGTAACCCGACAGAACAGGATAATACTTGAATTCGTTGTTCCCTAAATTTTGAATTTATTTACCTCAACAATATATATAATGTACAAAAATTTATAATAATTTATAATACAGATTATAATAACATGTAAATTATATTAATTATCTGACGAACGCAATGAGAGAAAGGTAAAGACCAGCGTGGCCGATGCGGCACTAACTCTACATCCGGTTGACCTCAATATACCTACCTACGTACCTACACAGTGACGCCTACGCTTTAAAACTTTTGTAGAAATTTTAAAGTTTTAATGGTAAACTCTTCGTTCTTATAGTATCTAACTGACAGGCATGCACCATTTATAAAAGAATCAACATAAATTTCGTAGTTGAGGATTGTTGAAAGTCTCTAACTTAATTCAGAAAGGCATTAATTTGTTTAACGAAATAAGCCATTTATTTATCATCCGGGTTTCTACTATGACATTTATGTTATAATAGCAATATGAAAATAAGGCAATCTGAGTAAAGAAATACTATTTCAAATCATTTTCGCCCATACCTCTTAAGTGGTTTATAAATGATTCGTGTATACCCTTCTTTCCTTCTGCCCCTACTCACGCGAAACTATAACTAGCATTTAAACAAAATCAACTATGTTTCGCGTCAACGAGAGTCGTCAATTCCCGTTACCATCAGATATTCGACGCCACTGTAAGGATATAGAAGGGGTTCGGAAATACAAATAATTCCCTTTATGTAGCACATAACAGTTATATATATATCTTATACTCTAAAGACCTCGAAATCCTACTCGCACGCACGCTTGTTGCCAACCGACTCTTCCAGATACTTGTAACGACTGACTCTTGTCTTTTGTCCCAACTAAGGCCTGGACGTCCTCTGACGCTTACACACACATTCACATGTACAGTGTAAATGTATCATGTTCCTAACAGCCACGAATAGATCGATAACCTTATTTCTGTTAGGATAATCTGTTAGGGTGGTTCAATTAAGTATACACTGATTTAACAGGTATAAATTGCAGTTCATTCAAACAACTTGACTAGATAAATATAAACTGCTAGAGCATAATTAGGAACGTGACGCTAGGCAAATGCCTCAGCGATCAACAGCTACAGGACGTCGAAGACCTTCTGACAAACCCCCCCAGACACGGGACGCTAGGATACCGACATTGCCTGGCGAAAATCGATCGTTTTTCGCGCTAGAACGAAGCCGTTCCCATCGCCGACATGGAGGCGGCAACCGTTGCTTCAGCCCTCCTTTCCACGTGGATATTCCGTTTCGACGTACCTTTAAGGATAAGGACCGATCAAGGACGCCAGTTCGAATCAAACTTATTTAACGAATTATGCCTGTTCCTCGGCATTAGGCATTTACGAACGACAGCCTATCACCCCGCGACCAACGGGATGGTAGAGCGCCTGCCCCGACAACTAAAAGCAGCAATCAAATGCCACGATACGAGCAACTGTGTAGAAATCTTGCCAATAGTTTTATTAGGCATACGAACAGCTATTACGGACGTGAAAACGACGACAGCCGAAATGGTTTATGGCACCGACATACGATTGCCGGCAGAATTCTGTGTACCAACGAAGCAGCAGGCCAAGTCGAAATACGGAAGCCGTCTAAAACTACGAATAGAAAAGATCAGGCCTCATCCGATTACGCGAAACGGCGAAAAAGAAACCTCCGTGTTCCACACGAAACATCGTTTTACGTATTTCTACGTCACGATTACATCGGAAACCCCTTACAACCACCCTACGGCGGACCGCATCAATTTATATCGAGAGCAAAAAGGACCATTGCGATTGAAGTTAGCAACAAGAACGTAATCGTACCCTTAGACCGTCCGAAACGCCTGAATTTTTATTGCACGATAACATTGAACACCATTACAGCGAAAATCGCGAAGTAATAATACCACCTGATGTTTGAAACGAGCAAAACGAAGACGACACAGGAATTCATAACTCCAGGCGCGCGGGCAGAAAAGTTCGCTTCCCTGATCGTTCCCAGCCGGGCCGTCGATAAGCTAATGCGTAAGAACTACCAGCGACATAAATATAAGTCGCAGATGAATGAACACGGCAACCTTCCGTTTTGAATTTTGGGAAAATCCCGTAACATTGTAATCTAGATTCTACCATAGCTGTAATTCAAAAATTGTAGCCATCCAGTCCGATTGTAATTGTTCGAAACCTGTGATACTGCACTTGGCCTCGAGGCGACAACCAGTCACCGAACGTAGCCGCGGTCAAGGGATGAACGTTTTGTCTAATAAAGGCATGGAGTAATTCTATAGCTGTCCTTAAATGAAATAATCGTAGCGGCACGTGACAGTAAACATTCCAACGGTTTCTGTCCCGTGACTCGCCACACGCAGACTCTATCCGTCGGATAAGATGATTGCCAGATGTCAACGCATCTCAACAGTATATGTTTAGCTAGCCTGAGGACCCATTATAAACCTTAAGATTTAGTTAATTAAAGTCCTTAACAGTCCTAAACAGGCAAACAGTCTTTGTTTCAACTACGGGATGATAGCTGAAATCTATTTTTCCACGGACGACGCTTCCCGCTAGCAACGTCCCCTCAAGGGCTACTAGCATCCTTCTCTAACCATCAACATGGAAATTGTCCAATTAACAGTAACGTCACTTTCAATCTCTTTCCGAGCGAAGTCATTTCTCCACGTATCCGATGTTCTGGTGCCCTTAGACACACCCATCATAGTTTTCCTCTGCAGCATCATCGTGCCGGAGAATCATTCTCTCGTGAGGTCACATTAGCCAGTTACAAAGAGCCTTAACACTCGGTGGATATTCTATGTTTTGACAAAGAGTTTGTTCAGTCCTACCTATACCGTAGATAAGGAAGTATGGTACAACTTGGAATCAGGATGAAAACGAATTCTGTTATCCCGTTGACCGCGGCTTTGACATTGAACCCAGGATCATTGTCATTAGCTTCTCGAGTACCTAATTACCACGACTACTTGTCAAATTATATAGCAATCAAATTTACACTAGTAAATATCTGCTCTATTGCATAACTACAACGTCTAAACCAAATGAAGATCCGTTTCGCGCCTCTAACTCTAATAATAATGTGAACCCGATGTAAGTGAAAATACATGCACATACCATCGATTCTGCCTGACCAGCACTCTCACCCGGAACCGGAACTCGCAGTGCACCGTGACGAACAGCACATATATAAGCCTCCACTCTTAGCCAGACCGTCAGTCGTGCTCGCGCAACAGTAGAAGCAACATGGAGTTTTTTAGATCTCTACTACGCGTCGTTGGTTTGTTCGTGCCAAGTAAGGTAGATATCGTTTCCGAACTACCACTGGAGGTTTCGCACTTGATACTTCGAAAATTGGATCCCTCGTCCCTGCAGAGCGCCGCGCTTGTCTCGCGCAAATGGTTCAACGTATGTAGATCCGACAAGTGTCTACGGCGGAAAGTGAGACGTCACATGCGACATACGAGAAAGCGGGTCAAGATGCAATTTCTCGGACCTGCAGCCGCTAAAGCTACCAACCAAGAATCAAGAAGTAGAGGACGTGGTGAGGGCAACCTAAGGCACGAAATAAGTTTATCCGCTGCTCGTACGGCGGTCGTCGTTGGAAGGTTACGCGGTCCTCTGAAAATTTCGATGCGAGATCGCCCCATCGATGTTGGACCAATAAAATGTATTAGACTCTAACTCGTGTAAGTACCTTAATTTGACTGCTTGCTCTTGCGAGAACTTGAAACGGTCTTGTCCGGATTCAGAACTGTAGCGCGAAGCTTGAAATAAAATGGTTTTACTGAGACGGCAATGTGTTTCAGTCACGATAATACTATCTGTATCGTAATAGGCCCATTATTGAATATTAACTACAATGTATCATCGCTGCAATTGCAGATTTGTCGTCACTTAGATGCGAGATATACTCCTCGTCGCCTGCCAAATACAGCTCACATCAGCTGGCTCGTGCTATTATATCATCTCTGGTCCTCGACATATCAAGCGTAATTGCAGTTTTACAAATTAAGGTTAACATATTCAAATGAATGTATCTCCGTTTCTATTGCACATATGTCGACAATACGATGCGCGTTATATTCCACATTGACTGCCATACGCAGAGCGCTTCATCTGGTTTAAGCCGTGTTAAATCCGGACCGAGTCAAATCCAGCGTATTTGTAGTTTTGCATATTCAAGCCTTGTTATTCAAGTGAAAGTATCTCCGTATCCATTGTAGGTACGTCGACAATAGATTGCACGTAATACTGCACATTTGCTGTGAAATACAGCATACTCCAGCCGGTTTGCTCTATGTCAACTCTGGGCCGTGTCAAATACGGCGTCATTGCAGGTTTGCATATTCAGACTCAAATAGTCAAATCCCCGTATTTCCGTTGCTGTTGCAGACATGCCGAGTATTCGTTGTGCCCGGTACTCCAGATTTCTTGCCCAATTCAGCGCACACTAGACGATTAACGCTATGTCCGCACTGATCCCTGTCAAATCGAGCGTATCAGGTTTGTAAATATGAAACCGGAATTTGCCTATAGATGGTCCTAGCTGATAGTGTAGTTATCACTAAATTACGTCATTGATGCCAAAAGTCGTTGTTGACATCTCACGAACATTTTCGACTGAGAGCAGTACAATGATTCTGGCAATGATTCTTTGGAAGAAATTGCACACTTCATCCTATAGTTATACCGGACGATACAAGGGCTGGTCGTCCCTCCTTCCGAAGCAATACCAGCCTCGCCGTGCGCCATATCCGGGGGTTGGCACCCTCCTTCGAACACGATGTAAATAGGAGTCGCATCTAATGTCTTTTCTGGAAGTTCGTATACTAAGGCATCGGAATTATTTTTCATTTTACGCTGTGTTACTCGCAACTTTTCACAGATATATGTACCAACAGGAAGTAGATCTTTGGCACGTATTCGAGTATAGTTATTTCCTGCTAGTTTCCACAAAGCTTCACAGAACAACGTCGCTTCCTCGTTCCTTTAAACAACAGTCATACATTAGTATTACATGAACGTACTCCTTGAAAAAACATTTCATTACTGGAAATCTAAAAGTTTGTTATTGAACTCAATAAGATTCAGTTGCTTACCTGCTCCTCAAATATTTTTTGCTAATGTCCACTCCTCCTAAGTAGAATGCATCTATAATATGCAATGCAAGTACTTTTTGCTGATATATAAACTCCTTAGTCATTTCATATACAACCTCTGCGTTTACAAGTGTATTTGGTGGTAATTCTATGCCAATGTCATCGACACTAACCCAAGAATTCTTTGTATATCTATATACGTTGCTCCTTCCCACGCCCATATAAAATGTAGCGTGCTTCTTATCATCATCAGACATTGGCTTTGTACCACATGGCATACAAAACCAGTCATATAGTGATAAAAATGCATTTTCAATGTTAAATTCCATCAATTGTGCTGGATTAATAGTAAGAAATGAAGTATCTTTCAAAACAGTATTCAATTTGTCTTTGATTTCATGTGTCTTGGGATTGTCCTAGTTTCATCTGGAAGTTTCCAATACTCTAGATATTGTTTGCGCATATCAGCTTGTTTTGTCTCAACAAGAGTATTATCCGCATAAAATGCTGCAATTTTACACAGGTCGGTTATTTGTTTTCCGGCCAAATCTTTGTTAGAAGCACGTAGATATTGAACAAATTGTTTCTCTCTTTTTAATTTATTATATGATACTAGTTGTAAAACGTCGTCATTTACACCACCTTTTAAAAGCAGACGATTAACATGCTTCAGATATTCAGCAACATCTTGTACCCCAGATCGTTTCTTCTTACATATTAAGTAACGTTCTGAATTTCCTGGTCTAGAAGAGTTTGGTTTAAAAATACAAACTTCTTCAAAGCAGCGATACATTAAATAAACTAAACCAGCAATAAAGGGTGTAAAAAGATTGAATAATTTTGTCACAAAATCACCACCCTCTCTTTCAACCATCAATGCTATTAAACATCGACAAAGATACAGTTGATTTGAAAGAACTTGTTGTACATTTTCTTGTCGTTCTACTGAGAATCCTCAATCAGACATCACAAAATGTACTCCTTTGCCATGGATATGCTGCATTATAAGATTTGTAAATGCCTCTTCATTATCTGGGTCAAAGACGTCACCACTTTCCTTTGGTCCGTAGTATGGATGAAATGTTTCACACGGACACGCATAAAAATCTTCTAATTTGAAATCATGTTCATTTTCTAAAGTAAGAGGAAATCCTTTAGCACGTCATTTCTTTCGCCATAGAACATGTTCACTAAAACCTCCTGGTCCAGCACATACATCTGCAAAGTATAGCAGCCCATTCTCCCTCAAACCTTTTGGGTTAGTAAACATAAAGTTACATGCTCTATCTGTATTCGCCATTTTAACAGTAGCACGATTTAAAAAAAATGCACCACGAATTGTTTCATGAGGATTACAACGTGTCCTTGCTCGACGCACATCAACGTCATCCAAATGGGCGAATACCGTTTTCGCATTGATAAAAGTTTTTAATATATCTTCACAACAGAAATCAATTTCATCATCTGTGGTCAACTTTTCATATCACCATTTCATATCTTTTACACACTTTATAACTTCCTCTGCTGGATTCCATTTAAGACCTGAATCTTCATGTCCAGGAACATGATGTCCAAAGCCTCTGCGACCATGCTGTTGTCACGTAAAAATAAAGAGAAATTTTATAAGGAAGAACAAGACTTTATTTTCACTTGGTTTATACAAGTATAAGACACTTCCGAACTCTAGCCGTGACCGTACGAGAGTGAGTCTTACAATCTTTTTACTTTCGGTCATCTGTTCTCTCATTATCTCCACTACCCTGTAGGCGTACGTGACCGTTGCTACGCTTCTGGAACATTTGGTGGAAGGGCCGTTAGGCCATAAATGAATCCTCAGGTACTCCGCCAATATACATTGTCGCCAAGGTCGCCATGTGTTCCTCTCGTCGGTCCATCGGGTTCGAAGTATGCCGACCGGGACACCATCCTGCCCGAGGTGTGTGTGTGTGTCCTGGTCTCTGATGTGATTTACGTTACATACCTCCCTCCTTAGATTGATTTTGGTCCTCTAAAATCTCAGTGTTTCTTCAGGATTGTTTTATGGAGGCTAATTGGCTAAAAGTGTGTTTTCTTCTTTGTCTTAATCGACAAGACAAAACAAAAACAAAGTGCATAACAGCTACTTATGGAGAAGGTGAAGACCGTCCTGGAAAATAAGGTTTAATACGATTACCATGTATTTTCCTAATCGAGTCATTCACCATTATTTCGTAATAAGGGGTTTTTACTTTTTCAATGGTGTACGGCCCTAACCATTCAGTATCTAATTTGTGTTTTTTATGATCATTATGAACTAATATTAAATCTCCTTCTCTAAAAATGGATTGAGGTTTAATAATTTTTTTTCTTTGATCTCTTTGGTATCTTTGTTTACTCTTCATTAGAGTTTCCCTGGCTTTAAGTAGCTTGGCATCCCATTCTCGTTTCCTGAAGCTGACCTCATCAGCGTATGTTCTTTGCGAATTTTGGGATATGGTAGATGGGAGATTGGCCTTGTATCCAAATGTTAGTTCGAAAGGGGTATATCCAGTGGCATCATGAACCATAGTGTTATATGCTAGACACACAAAATTTAGGTTTTGATCCCATTCTGTTTCATTATCGTTTTGTATAGCTTTTAACATGTCGGATATTACAGCATGTGTTCGTTCTAGGCTTCCGTTGGATTGTGGATGGAATGAGGTGGTTTTTATGTGTTTGATCCTAAATGCTTCTTCGTATCGTTGCATTAGCTCGCTAATGAAACTTTGTCCTCTGTCAGTTAATATACGTTTCGGTGCGGAGAATATATAAATGTAATGATTCAATAAAACATTCCAGATTGATTGGGTCTGTTGTGTTTTTAGGGGCACAAGTATTAAATATTTGGTTAGTTCATCGTGTATAGAGAGAATGTATTGGTTTCCTATCTTGGTCTTTTTCAACGGGCCTATCATATCCATAGCGATTTTGTCGTTAGATTCTAACGGGGTGTCGGTTATCTGTGGTTCCTCCTTTCCTCTTATCCGAGTAGTCTTTGATGTTTGACATGTCGCGCAAGTTCCTATTCTGCTTTTTATTCTGTCTATTAGGTGTGGGATATCATATTTGCCTCGGATTCTGTCGTACGTCTTTTGTATTCCGGGATGTCCTACCAAGTCATGATTTTCTTTTAGTACTTGTTCTATTTCCTCTTCGCTTAAACTCTGTATTGGTTCGTAAGCAAATTCTATGTCGTCGCGTTGGTCATTGAAAAATAAAAGAAATCTTTTTATGTGTGCTTTGTCTTGTGCGTTTAAGTTATTGTCTCCTATTCCTATCTTTCTATTTGTTTTAAGTATGTCTGATATTTTCTGTAACCATACGGTTTCGTCATATGGGCCTAGATATGGTTTTGTTAATTGGAAAAAGTTGTCTTTGTTAGATGTTAGTTTCAATAATTTTGGTATTTCTTCTGATTTTTCCCAGTCTCTGAATTGTCTTAATAAAACGTCAGTTTGTGTTATCGCGTGTACTCTGGATAGGGTGTCAGCGGCTACGTTTTCCTTTCCTTTTACGTACTCTATATCGTATTCCTCTAATCTCAATCTCCATCGAATCAATCGACTAGAGGGGTCCTTGCAGTTGTGCAGCCATTTAAGGGCTTGGTGGTCTGTTTGAATTTTGAATTTGCGGCCTAATAAATATTGCCTAAATCTTCTAACTGCCCAAACGATGGCCAATAATTCTTTTTCCGTCGTAGTATAATTTCGTTCAGGGGGGTTTAATGTCCTTGAAATGAAGCAACAAGGGTGTCCGTCTTGTGAAAGGATGGCTCCTAGACCTTCATTACTGGCGTCCGTTGTTAACGTAAATGTTTTCGTATAGTCGGGGTATTTTAGTACTGGTGCTTGGCATAGTCTTTCTTTTAATGTATCGAAGCTAAGTTGTGTTTTGTCAGTCCAGTGGAATTGTATGTCTTTCTTAGTTAGTTCCGTTAACGGTTTGGCAATTTTCGAGAAATTCCTAATAAATTTTCTATAGTATCCGGCTAACCCAAGGAACGATTTTACATCCGTAGGATTTTTGGGTAGTTTTAAGTTCTTTACTGCGTCTATCTTTTCAGGGTTAGGTTTTACTCCGTTTGCTGTCACTAAGTGTCCTAAATATTCCAATTCGGGTTTTAGGAATTCACATTTATCCGGTTGTACTTTTAGACCTACTTCCCTGAGTCTTTGGAGTATAATGGCTAGGTTTTTATTATGTTCCTCTATCGATTGCCCGAATATAATGATATCATCGAGATAGACGAAACAATGATTATTAATTAAACCTCTTAACGCGGTGTCCATCATTCTTTGAAAGGTAGCGGGTGCGTTCTTGAGCCCGAATGGCATTCTGTTATAGTGGAAGTGTCCTTGTGGTGTGCTAAATGCAGTGTACTTCCTCGAATTCTCATCCATGGGTATTTGGTGGAATCCCGAGGATAAGTCTAAAGCGGAGAAATATTTTGCGTTCCCTAGTTGCGATAGTATATCGTCAATGTCGGGTAATGGATATGCGTCTTGGTCCGTTAATTCGTTTAACTTCCGAAAGTCAATCACTATTCGCCACTTTTGTTTCCCCGACGCGTCGATTTTCTTTGGGACGACCCAGACGGGAGAGTTATAGGGAGAGTCGGAGGGTTCTATAATCTTTTTGTCTAACATTTCCGTCATTTGTTTGTTTATTTCGATTTTATGGTGTTCGGGAGGACGGTAGGATTTTACGTTGATGATTTTATCTTCTTTCAATGTAATGGAATGTTTAGCAAGAGATGTACACGGTAATGTTTCGCTGTCTAAATTAAATACATCCATGTAATAGAGAAGAATCTTTTCTACAGGTTCTCTGAGAGGTTTTTCTATGTGCGATAGTCGAATCGAAGATTTGAATTTTTGGATTTGATCTATGGTATTTGTATTTTCGATAATGTTAGAAACTTGAATTGAGGACTTACCACCATTGATAAAGCACACTGGCGTTGGCTTCCCTTCGAGGTATACAATTTTTTGAATGGTTTCTCCTGGTGCAAGGGTTGGTTCTTGTTGCAGCAGAAGGGTGTTGTTATCTAACTTCAATGTTTCGTTGGAGAGTTCGAATCGATATTGATTCAAACCGGGTAAGCCTAATACGCCATCTTCTATAATTGGGAAATCGTCATCTATTAAAGAGAAGTCTATTTTTTTGTCGAACAAATTCAATTTGACTTTGGAATTAGATTCGTATTCGGAATGTCCCATGGAGAATTTCTTTGTGTCTGGTATTGTTGTCTTTCCTGGGTAGCATCTTTGTTTAAGCAAGTTGATTCCTGCCCCGGAGTCAACGAGAAATCGCAATCCTGGTCGTCCTGGTAATTGTAATAGTATTGTGGGTAATCTTCCTGAGGTAGCATTGTTAATTCTGATTGTTCTTGAACGTGGTTTATTCCTGGAGGGGCTTCTCTTTGAGGCGGTATCGGAAAATTTTGGCATTGATTTGGAAGGTGTCCCAATCGATTGCATTTGGGATATTTCGCTTGCGTCCTTTCGCTTAATGGTCTGTTCCCAAACTTCGTAAAATTGTTCGTTCTTGGTAGAATATTTTGTGTGAGTGGAGTTTTATTATTTGTGTTACTTGTAATAGCGAGGCGATTGTCTGCTGGATGAGAAGCCTGGTTACGATAAAATGGCGGGGCGGTTGTTTGTCGCGTCATCTGTCTGCGAGAGCTGTGCTCGCGAAAGTATCTTTCCATATTCATTGCTTTCCTTTCTGCTTCGATGAAGTTTGGGGGGGGATTAGCCATTAGCGCCTGCCCTATTTCTGGACGAAGGCCTCCTACATAGTCGGTCACAGAGTCCATGTATAGTTGCTCGTTCATCACCCGTCGAGTTAGTTCGTCTCTATACTCGTTGGTAATGCTGTGTTGGAGTTTGTTAAAAACACTTCGAAATCTGATGTTATAGTTTTGCACGCTTTCGGTTAATCCTTGCCTCATTCCCCTTAATTCGTCCTGTTGTTCTCTCACTGATACTTGCGCAGCTACATTACGTCTCAATGCTTCATACAGAGATTCGAATTCGGTAATACGAATATTGCGGATTGCCATTGCGGCTTTTCCTACAATCTTCTCTATTTTAATCATTTTTAGCAATAGTGTTGGTTCGCTACACATCATTCTTACTTCTTGTATTTCATGAATAAAATCCTCCACGTCTATATCATCCTCTCCGTTTAATATCGGAATGCATTTTAATGCACTCTCAGCTTTTAGCTCTGGTTGCGTATATTGTTCAGGAAAAGTCCTTTCCCAGGATGGTTGAGGTGGTGTTTGAAGTAATGGGCGAGATTCTCGAAGGACCGATAGATCTTTAGAGGTGTGGGTTACTTCGTCTACGGTTATTAGGGAACTGGCCTCCGATACATTTCCCGTTTTTGTTTTTGCTACAACTTCATCCATACGCAGTGCAAGCATACTCATTTGTTTCTGCATTGCATCAAGCAAAACTTTAACTGTTGGGTCTATTCCGCTGTTAGTTAAAGCGGCGCTAA
This sequence comes from Bombus affinis, assembly GCF_024516045.1. Lineage (NCBI taxonomy): Eukaryota > Metazoa > Arthropoda > Insecta > Hymenoptera > Apidae > Bombus > Bombus affinis. The sequence continues at coordinate 16,959 of NW_026109498.1, read as the reverse complement.
CAGTTTCGGTTTTGTCTTCTCGTGGCGTTGCCATTGTTATACTAATTGTGCTGTCTGTTCTCGATCTATATTTGACAAAAGAATCCAGGGCTTGCTCACCTTGATCGTTTAACCCGTAGGAAAGGTTCCGTTGCGGTGTTCCTTTGTCGAAACGTCGAAAGTGTCTGCTCTGTTACAGTGGTCCACTGATCCTCAATCTTCAAAGTTGACCGTAGCCCGAAATGCGTAATTTCGTTTTCTTGAAGTTGATGGATCCTGGCAGGATCGCCAAAATGTCACGTAAAAATAAAGAGAAATTTTATAAGGAAGAACAAGACTTTATTTTCACTTGGTTTATACAAGTATAAGACACTTCCGAACTCTAGCCGTGACCGTACGAGAGTGAGTCTTACAATCTTTTTACTTTCGGTCATCTGTTCTCTCATTATCCCCACTACCCTGTAGGCGTACGTGACCGTTGCTACGCTTCTGGAACATTTGGTGGAAGGGCCGTTAGGCCATAAATGAATCCTCAGGTACTCCGCCAATATACATTGTCGCCAAGGTCGCCATGTGTTCCTCTCGTCGGTCCATCGGGTTCGAAGTATGCCGACCGGGACACCATCCTGCCCGAGGTGTGTGTGTGTGTCCTGGTCTCTGATGTGATTTACGTTACATAGTCTAGGTGCTTGAACTGACTCTAAACAACCTTGTTCATTATTTCCGAGGCCGTAACCGCCTTATATCCCATCATTCGCATCATCCTTTTGCCGTTATCGGGGAGATTGTTTGACTCTTGTGTTATTACTTGTATTCTTCTATTGTCAACTACCTTTTCATCAATATCCTCCTCGTCAGATTTACTTGCACATCTACGAATTTTTTGTCGTTTACTATGATTATAAGTATCTCTTTCACAGTTCTTCCTTTTTGTCCTAGTTTCCAATTCTTCTTGCATGGTATGTTGATGCATCTGTCGCATAACAATTCTGCTAGGAACATGATACATTTACACTGTACATGTGAATGTGTGTGTAACCGTCAGAGGACGTCCGGGTCTTGGTTGAGACAAAAGACAAGAGCCAGTCGTTAGAAGTATCTGGAAGAGTCGGTTGACAACAAGCGTGCGTGCGAGTAGGTTTTTGAGGTCTTAAGAGTATAAGATATATGTATAACAGTTGTGTGCTAAATAAAGGGAATTTTTTGTATTTCCGAATCCATTCTATATCTTTTCACAGAGTTCGAGAAGAGGAAGCGTCGATCGTGAGAAACATAGATTTCTCCTATTTTCTCGTAGTTGTAACGAGGACTGTTTGTCGGTTTGAAGGACTTTAGTTAAACAAATCTTAAGGTTTATAGCGGGTCCTCGTACTAGCTGCTCATGTATTTACTCAAATAATGGAGTCTGCGTGTGGCGAGCCACGGGACTGAAATCGTTGAAATGCTTACCGTCGTGCCCCGTCCCAAGTATTTCTTTTAAGGAGAGCTATAGCGTTACTTCATGCCTTTGTTAGACAAAACGTTTATCCCTTGACCGCGACTACGTTCGGCGACTGGTTGTCGCCTCGAGCCCGAGCTCACTATCATAAATCTCAAATAAGTACAGTCGGATCGAATGACAACAGTTTCATAATACGGCTATGGTGAAATCTAAATTACAGTACTAGGAGTCTTCCCAAAATTCCGAAGGGAAGGTTCCGGTGTTCTTTCATCTCCGACATATATATGCATGATCTGCCTGGGACCAGTGTGGATATAGCGCAAACTGGCTGGTAAGCGATGTAGTTGGCAAGAAATGTGGAGTACCAGGCACATCGAATTGTCGACATATCAGCAATAGCAACGGAGAAACGTAGAGTTGAATTCTTGAGTCTGAATCTGCGAAACTACAATTACACTGCATATAACAGGAACCAGAGTCGACGTAGAGCAAAGCGCATAAGTACTGAATTTGGCTGTAATTGTGGAGTATAGCGCTCATCGCATTTGCGACATTCGTATCCAATAGCAGCGCTGATACGTTGGTTTGAACATTTAGGCATGAATATACAAAACAGCAATTACGCTGAATCTGTCAGTGACCAGAGAAGACGTCAGACAGAAGAGAAGATAGAATCAGAAGATGTGCTCTGTGCTCACCAGCAAATCAGGAGCATAACGCTCACCGAATTGTCGTCATATCTGCCACAGAAACGGAGATACGTTGCTCTCGATATTCAAGCATGAATATGCTAAATTGCAATTATGGTGTATTTGACAGGGACAAGAGCGCACATAACTCTAACCTACTGATGTGCGCTGTATGTGACATCAGATGATAAATATAACGCGCACCGAATTGTCTGTAAGTGTGCCATAGAACCAGAGATTCGTTGGTTCGAATATTTAATACTGAATATGTAAAACTGCAAATACGCAGGGTTCGGCTGGGTCCCGATTTTACATGCATCAAACGGGATAACATGCACTGTGCTTGGCAGCAAATTTGGAGTATAACGAGCCTCTAATTGTAGCCATATGTGCCATAGAATCGGAGATACGTCGGATGAATACTTAATCCTGAATATACGAAACTGCAACTACGCTGGATCTGGCTGGGTCCAGACTTTACATAGAGTAAACCGGATGATCTGCACGGCACTTGGCATCAGATGTGGAATATAACGCGCATCGTATGACCAATGTTTCTGCAACACAAGCGGAGATACCTTGATTCGAATATGTAAGCATTAATATCCAAAACTGCAATCACGCTGGATTTCTCCGAGTCCAGTCTTGACAGTGTGCAAACGGGCTGATGTGTGCTGTATTTGGCAGCAAATGTGGAGTATAACATGCATCCTATTGTCGACGTACCTACAATGGATACGGAGATACTTTCACTTGAATAACTAGGCATGAATATGCAAAACTACAAATACGCTGGATTTGACTCGGTCCGGATTTAACACGGCTTAAACCAGATGAAGCGCTCTGCGTATGGCAGTCAATGTGGAATGTAACGCGCATCGTATTGTCGAGATATGTGCTATGGAATCGGAGTCACGTTGATTTGAATATTTAAGCCTGAACATACAAAATTGCATTTGGGCTGGATTTTGCAGGGACCAGAGTTGACACAGCACAGACCGGCTGATTTGGCATCATATGTGGAGTATTCTGCGCATCGAATAGGCGACATAGAAACCAAGATACGTTCATTTGAATATGTAATATTTGAAAATTTCTCCAGAAAATGCATAATTGCGTATACGCTTAGTTTGGCTGCGCCCACACGTTACATAGCTCAAACCAGGTAATATACATTGTGTTTGGCAGCAAAAGTGGCGTATATCGCGCATCGAATTGTCGGCATAACTGCAATGCAAACGGCGATACGGTGATTTGAATAATTAATCATGAATATGCAAAGCACCAATTTCGCTAGGTTGGACAGAAACCGGAGTTGACATGGTACAAACCAGCAGATGTGCGGTGCACATGACATCGGATGTGAAATGTAACGGGCATCGCTTTGTCGCCATATGTGCAATAGAAACGGAGATACATTCATTTGAATATGTTAACCTTAATTTGTAAAACTGCAGTTAAGCTTGATATGTCGAGGACCAGAGATGATATAATAGCACGAGCCAGTAGATGTGAGCTGTATTTGGCAGGCAATGAGAAGTATATCTCGCATCTAATTGACGACAAATCTGCAATTGCAGCGGTGATACATTGTAGTTAATATTCAATAATGGGCCTATTACGATACCGATAGTATTAGCGTGACTGAAACACATTGCCGTCTCAGTAAAACCATTTTATTTCAAGCTTCACGCTACAGTTCTGAATCCGGATAAGACCGATTCAAGTTCTCGCAAGAGCGAGCAGTCAAATTAAGGTACTTACACGAGTTAGAGTCTAATACATTTTATTGGTCCAACATCGATGGGGCGATCTCGCATCGAAATTATCAGAGAACAGCGTAACCTTCCAACGACGACCGCCGTACGAGCAGCGGATAAACTTATTTCGTGCCTTAGGTTGCCCTCACTACGTCCTCTACTTCTTTGAGGTGGTGTGTCGTGATAGGTGCGGAAGGAATCCTCAGATGTTCAACAAAAAGTTTATTTCTATTAACAATCAACAGATCAACAATTTATACGATTCACACTTATGATTAACCATCGAGAGTTTACAATCGCGTATCTCGGCTTGTGTTTGCTTCGCTATGATGCTGAACCTTTCGCACTTCGCGGTTGGAGGCAGAATGAATCTTTTGTTCGAAACCAAACGGATTCTTTTCTTAGTTGCCCTTCGATATCCCCACTACATACGCGTTTATTAGATGTACCGCGGCGGTTGCCGTGCGTGCATTCTTCCGAATATTCGGCGGAAGAACCATAGGGATATCGATGGCACATTAGGCACGTCGGCCTTACGCTTTGAAGGTATAGCGCTTTGTGTCGCGAAGCCGTTGGAAAGTTCCGTGCTCGAGTGCCGCTACATCTTGATTCTTGGTTGGTAGCTTTAGCGGCTGCAGGTCCGAGAAATTGCATCTTGACCCGCTTTCTCGTATGTCGCATGTGACGTCTCACTTTCCGCCGTAGACAATTGTCGGATCTACATACGTTGAACCATTTGCGCGAGACAAGCGCGGCGCTCTGCAGGGACGAGGGATCCAATTTTCGAAGTATCAAGTGCGAAACCTCCAGTGGTAGTTCGAAGTGATATCTACCTTACTTGGCACGAACAAACCAACGACGCGTAGTAGAGATCTAAAAAACTCCATGTTGCTTCTACTGTTGCGCGAGCACGACCGACGGTCTGGCTAAGAGTTGAGGCTTATATATGAGCTGTTCGTCACGGTGCACTTCGAGTTCCGGTTCCGGGTGAGAGTGCTGGTCAGGCAGAATCGATGGTATGTGCATGTATTTTCACTTACATCGGGTTCACATTATGATTAGTGTTAGAGGCGCGAAACGAATCTTCATTTGGTTTAGACGTTTGTAGTTATGCAATAGAGCAGATATTTACTAGTGTAAATATGATTGTTATATAATTGGCAAGTAGTCGTGGTGATGAGGTACTCGAGAAGCTAATGACAATGATCCTGGGTTCAATAACAAAGCCGTGGTGAACGGGATAACAGAATTCGTTTTCATCCTGATTCCAAGTTGTACCATACTTCCTTATCTACGGAATAGGTAGGACTGAACAAACTCTTTGTCAAAACATAGAATATCCACCGAGTGTTAAGGCTCTTTGTAACTGGCTAATGTGACCTCACGAGAGAATGATTATCCGGCACGATGATGCTGCAGAGGAAAACTATGATGGGTGTGTCTAAGGGTACCAGAACATCGGATACGTGGAGAAAAGACTTCGCTCGGAAAGAGATTGAAAGTGACGTTACTGTTAATTGGATAATTTCCAGGTTGATGGTTAGAGAAGTATGCTAGTAACCCTTGGGGGAACGTTGCTAGCGGGAAGCGTCGTCCGTGGAAAAATATATTTCACCTATCATCCCGTAGTTCGAACAAAGACTGTTTCCCTGTTTAGGACTGTTAAGGACTTTAGTTAACTAAATCTTAAGGTTTATAATGGGTCCTCAGGCTAGCTAAACATATTCTGTGGAGATGCGTTGATATCTGGCAATCATCTTATCCGACGGATGTCTGCGTGTGGCGAGACTGGGGACAGAAACCGTTGGAATGTTTACTGTCGTGTCCCGTCCCAAGTATTTCTTTTAAGGACAGATATAGAATTACTCCATGGCTTTATTAGACAAAACGTTCATCTCTTGACCGCGGCTACGTTCGGTGACTGGTTGTCGCCTTGAGGCCATGTTCGGTATCACAAGTTTCGAACAATTACAATCGGACTGGATGACTACAATTGTTTAATTACCGCTACGGTAGAATCTAGATTACAATGTTTCGGGATTTCCCCAAAATTCCAAATAGAATGTTGCGGTGTTCTTTCATCTGCGACTTATATTTATGTCGCTGGTAGTTCTTTCGCATTAGCTTATCGACGGCCTGGCTGGGAACGAATAGGGAAGCGAACTTTTCTGCCCGCGCACCTGGAGTGATGAATTCCTGAGTCCTCTTTGTTTTGCTCGTTTCAAACATCAGGTGGTATTATTACTTCGCGATTTTCGCTGTAATGGTGTTCAATGTTACAGTGCAATAAAAATTCACGCATTTCGGACGGTCTAAGTGTACGATTACGTTCTTGTTGCTAACTTCAATCGCAATGGTCATTTTTTGCTCTCGATATAAATTGATGCGGTCCGCCGTAGGGTGGTTGTAAGGGGTTTCCGATGTAATCGTGACGTAGAAATACGTAAGACTTTAGACGGCTTCCGTATTTCGACTTGGCCTGTTGCTTCGTTGGTACACAGAATTCTGCCGGCAATCGTATGCCGGTGCCATAAACCATTTCGGCTGTCGTCGTTTTCACGTCCGTAATAACTGTTCGTATGCCTAATAAAACTATTGGCAAGATTTCTACACAGTTGCTCGTATCGTGGCATTTGATTGCTGCTTTTAGTTGTCGGGGCAGGCGATCTACCATCCCGTTGGTCACGGGGTGATAGGCTGTCGTTCGTAAATGCCTAATGCAGAGGAACAGGCATAATTCGTTAAATAAGTTTGACTCGAACTGGCGTCCTTGATCGGTCCTTATCCTTAAAGGTACGTCGAAACGGAATATCCACGTGGAAAGGATGGCTGAAACAACGGTTGCCGCCTCCATGTCGGCGATGGGAACGGCTTCGGTCTAACGCGAAAAACGATCGATTTCCGCCAGGCAATGTCGGTATCCTAGCGTCCCGTGTCTGGGGGGGTTTGTCATAAGGTCATCGACGTCCTGTAGCTGTTGATCGCTGAGGCATGTGCCCAGCGTCACGTTCCTAATTATGCTCTAGCAGTTTATATTTCTCTAGTCAAGTTGTTTGAATGAAGTGTAATTTATACCTGTTAAATCGGTCTATACTTAATTGAACCACCCAGATTATCCTAACAGAAATAAGGTTATCGATCTGTTCGTGGCTGTTAGGAACGTGATACATTTACACTGTACATGTGAATGTGCGTGTAAGCGTCAGAGGACGTCCAGGCCTTAGTTGGGACAAAAGACAAGAGTCAGTCGTTTCAAGTATCTGGAAGAGTCGGTAGGCAACAAGCGTGCGTGCGAGTAGGATTTCGAGGTCTTTAGAGTATAAGATATTGTTGGGAATATGATACATTTACACTGTACATGTGAATGTGTGTGTAAGCGTCAGAGGACGTCCGGGTCTTGGTTGAGACAAAAGACAAGAGCCAGTCGTTAGAAGTATCTGGAAGAGTCGGTTGACAACAAGCGTGCGTGCGAGTAGGATTTTGAGGTCTTAAGAGTATAAGATATATGTATAACAGTTGTGTGCTAAATAAAGGGAATTATTTGTATTTCCGAATCCATTCTATATCTTTTCATGGTAGCAGAGCGTGGTTCATAATTTTGCAAGTTATTTTAGTGCGTGTTTTTCAATATTGCGAGTTAGTTCGTGTGAATTCTCAGTAAGGAAGGAAACGTTCAAAGGTTACAAAGAGGAAAAATACACTTCGAGCACGTAGGAACGCTTGAGTAAGAGATCAGGAATCATTTAAAACGGAGAGATCGGAAATCATGATACCTATTTTCGATGGTGAGGATTACGGTATGCGGAAGCAAAGAATAACGATGCTTCTCAGATGTAAAGAATGCGAGATTGTCACAACTCGTTGAAGACAGGGTGAAGACAGAAACAGACAATGAAGACTGGGACAAAAAGGATCTGGAGGCAATAAATATAATTTATAATGCCGTTACAAATAGACAATTGGAATATATTAGAGAAGAATAAACGGCATATGGGATAGTAAAAAAGTTTGATAAAATGTACTTGAAAGCGTCGACGGCACTACAGATCGTATGCAGAAGGAGATAGGAAAAGATAAGACTTGAGAAATACACTGATTCAGCAACGTTCTTGAGCGATTTCGAAAAATTAATAAACGAATTAAAATGTGCGGGTGCACAAGTGAGTGAGAGGGAAAAACTAAATTACATGCTAAATACGTTACCGGAAGAATACACCTACATAGCGGATATAGTAGATGCATGAAAGCAGAAAATCAAACGGTAGCGTATGTAAAAAATAAAATTGAAATAGCGGAGAAGAAAAATAAGTCCAATCGAGAAGAAATGCAAATCAACGCCTTTTCTGCAAAAAAGGAAGGATGCTTCAGACGTGGAAGAGTAGGACATTTTGCGAGAGAGTGTCAAAATGGCGTCGAAGCGGGAAGCAGTAACAGTTTCTGGCGTGGGTCAACACGTGGTCGCAGCAGAGGAAGAGAAAACAAAGGAAATACGAGCAGGGAACGTGGAAATTTCCATCGTCAATCAACAACCGGCACGAGCGAGCATGGTAACTCAAGATCAGGCACATTGATAGCAACGGCGCACGCAGCACACAGCGGCGAGGCGAACGAGATAAGTAATAATGAAGTAATGTGGCTATTAGATAGCGGTTGCACAGATCACATAATTAACAACGTAAATTATTTCGACAATTGTATTGACCTTAAAGAACCGGTAAATATATATTTAGGCGATAATAGATCGATAAAGGCAACAAAAGTAGGGAATGTTATAACTTATTTTGAAGCGTTTGGAAAGAAAATGTAATAAATATGAATAACGTTTTTTACGCGAAAGAAGTGTCCGCAAACTTGATTAGTTTAGGCAAGCTAACAGATAATAAGAACACGGTTATTTCAAAAGGAAATATTGCAAAAGTAATAGGTGAGGACAATAAGCTTACAGCGGTAGCGGTTAAAGAAAAGGGAACATATAGAATGAAAAGTATATTGAAAGGGAAGGAGCACTTAGCAAACAGCGCCGAACGTAGTGGTATGAGTAAAAAGGAAAGATGGCATAGGATGTTAGGACACGTAAATTTTAAATATTTAAATATTTTGGGTACAGAGCAGCTTGTTACTGTATACCGAATGAAATTGAGAAGGAATTTTTGAAATGTAGGGTGTGCATAGAAAGTAAAAGGCACAATTTACCATTCAAAAATAATCAAACTAAGGCTAGGGAGATAATGGAAATTATTCATACGGACGTGTGCGGTCCCTTTAAGACTACCGGATTCAATGAAGAGAAATATTTCATCTCATTTATCGATGATTATAGCAAAATAGCTAGAGTTTATTGTATAAAATCAAAGGGTGAGGTCTTTGATTGTTTCGTACAGTTTGTAAATGAAGCCGAGTATTTGACGGGCAAGAAGTTAAAAATATTGAGATGTGATAATGGAAAAGAGTATTTGAATAATCGAATTTATAAATATGCTAGGGATAAAGGTATCAGAATTAATAATTGCCCAACCTACGTACATGAGTTAAACGGGACAGCGGAAAGGTATAATAGAACAGTTATGGACATGGCGCGTTGCTTGTTAGCGGAAGCGAAAGTACATAAAAGATACTGACCGGAAATAGTTTGTACAGCGGTATACTTCAAAAATCGAATACTGGCAAATACTATAGAGAGAAAGACACTTTTGAAATATTCTTCGGGAGAAAACCAAGTGTTGAAAATCTACATCTATATGGAAGTAAAGTTTTTGTAAGAAGACCAGAACAAAAAAGAGTTTCTAAATGGGATAAGAAGGCAGATATGGGAATTTTGTTGGGATATAGTGAATGTTACGCCACGAGGCTTAACACAGTCTGTATTTTCTAACCGTCACTCGCGGCCCTACAATGTCTCAGTCAGATCGTCTTATCTGACCGCCGGATCATATACAATGTATCGACGAGCGCATAGCTGTCGCCAAGCAGCGAGTTCTCGAAACGTCGAATTTGGTCCGTTACGTTTTCCACGCAAGAACAGACATACGTGATCATAGGCGCGAACGGTGGCGTGACCTAAGTATAGTGGGGATCGTCTTAAAGATGAGACAAAGAAATCATCTAAAGTCGATCAGTTCCTTGTGACGCGTCGAACGTTACACATTGAGTCAAAGATCTAACGCCGAATTTCTAACATTAAGTCTCATACCGTGCTACTCTATTATTGCAGCGTGATAAGTTATTAAGTGTTTATATCTATTCATTCGTGTATATTAAGTGTTGGAAATATAAATTTTAACTCTGTGAGCCACAGTGTTATCATACCTGAATCACCCCTATTATCTTAATCGAAATACGGGGATCGAACTATTCGTGGTGTCGATCATTCTGATCGTAACGGGAATTTACGACTCCCGTTGGCGCATATTCTAACGACCGCGTCTCCCCGCGATAGCTCGAAAATACAGTGAAGTAGGTTACAGAGTCTTATTAGTTGGGAAAATAACAATAGCGAGACATGTAGAGGTCATAGGAACTGACACAAAATATATCGGCTTTATGGAAAATTCATTCGATAAAGATAACGATGACATTGTGGATAATGATTTATTGGTAAACATGAATAAGGAAGAGTTAGAAAGTAGGGAAGATGAAAATGATAACAGTCTTGAAAGCATAAACATCCCTAGAAGATCTACACGTAATAAGAGAACTCCAGTAAGATATCCAGAAAAAGAAAACATTAGTGAAATCCATGCAAATTATTGTAGAGTAGATATCCCTTGTACATTTAAGGAGGCGATTTGTTGCAAAGATAGTGAAGATTGGAAACAAGCTATGGATAAGGAAATGGAATGCCTTTATAAGAATAAAACTTGGAAATTGGTAGAAAGGGTAAAAGGCAAAGACGTATTAGATGTAAAATGGGTTTACACGAGAAAATCAGATGACAGGTATAAGACTAGATTAGTGGTAAGAGGATTCCAACAAAGAAACATAGCCGATGACATATACTCCCCAGTAGCGAGTAATCAGACCTTTAAGATGTTGCGGTACTTGTCGACAAAAGTCATCATGGTTTTTGCCCAGCAAATCCGCTACACAAGAAACCGTGTTTACTCAAACACGAGCTAATTATAGATTTATCGACCTTAGGCGGTTCCGATCATTAGGCCAAATCCGTCGTTTTTGCCGTGACCATAGGCTCGTGAGTCAGCTACCCAAAAAACCAACAATTGTAAACAGGTCGCGAGCTCGGCGTCCGTTGGGACGTTTTGAGAACATTCTCGAAATTCAAATCCCAACGCCTGTCTTCAACTCCGTCGGATATAAATATAGCGGACAGGGTAGCGACGCGTTCTTAGTTACCGAGAGATTCGAGCAGCGACAATTAACCGATACTTCTTTGCGCCGATCGATTAGCGACCGCGAAACGAAACAGCAAGTATATTGTACGACTAGTGTAAGCATCGGGTATATTCTAATAAACTACGTAGTTAGATATATTCCGGTGTTTGTGTGAATTAATCGACACCTTATCACCTCAACTGGTGACCCCGACGTGATTTTTTTTTTTTTTGTGTAAGAGGAGACAGTGATAGACTAGTCGCGGTGTGTACAGTATTGTCCGCAAATCACACTATGGAAAAGGAGAGCAAACCAACTCCAGCCGGTGCTTCGTTCCGCGTGCCGCCATTTATGCCTACGAAGTTCGGGATCTGGTTTTCGATCCTAGAGTAGTATTTCGGCGTAGCCGGCATTAGCCACGATGACGAAAAAGCCTTAGCCCTCATAGGATTCCTCGACCCACCATACCTCGCAAAGATAGAGGACACCGTGACCAACCTCCCCGCCACCGGCCAGTACGAGAAACTGAAGAGCGAGCTAATCCGCGTCCTGACAGAATCGGACAGCGTCAAGGTTGAAAGGTTAGTTGAACGCGAAGAGATGGGCGACAGAAAGCCCTCACAGTTTTACAATGACCTAAAGAAACTAGCCAGCCCGCTCGCGTCCGACGAGTTCATTCTAAACCTGTGGAGGAACCGCCTCCCAGACCGTATCAGGGAAGTCCTGGCCGCAGTTGACGATACGAGCATAGAAAAGCTGAACAGGACTGCGGATAGAATCGACGAGGCGTACGATCGCCACGGCCACCGCGCGCATAGGGTGGGCACAATCTCCGAGCCACCGGCATCGCATGCAGACAAAAACGACGCGCTGGCCGCCGAAGTCGGCAGGCTGAGGGAGGAAATTAAGGCTTTAAAAATCGGCGGGTATCGTCGACCGCGAAGACGCTCGTACTCCCTTACTCGACGCCGTCGCCGTTCCCGTTCGCGAGACAACCCGCGTCAGGACGGAATTTGTTTTTATCACGCGAGATTCGGCGATCGCGCCACAAAATGCACCGTCCCGTGTAAGTGGAAGACGGGAAACGACCCCAGCCGTCCGTAAAAGCGGCGGACGACGACGGCTTCGGATCACGCCGCATATTCATCGTGGATCAGAGAAACGGAAACCTCGTTCTTAGTGGACACCGGGGCCGACATCAGCGTTTATCCCCGAAGCAGGCTATCCAGGGTCGTGAAAAAAGCAGCGTACGAATTATTCGCTGCCAATGGGACGCCCATCGCAACGTACGGCACCTTGGCGATGGAGCTGAACCTGTCCCTCAGACGTGCCTTCAAATGGCACTTCACGATCGCCGACGTGCACACCCCCATCATCGGCCTGGACTTCCTGAGTCATTACGGGTTGCTTGTAGACACAAGAAAAAGACGTCTTCTTGACACAACAACCCAGCTAACGACCCGGGGATACGCCGCCAACTGCGAACAACTCATGATTAAGACCGTAAAGGGGGATTCGGTCTATCATCAACTGCTGGCAAAATATCCAGATATAACGCGCCCACCGGCCTTTGGGCGAGACAAAATCCGGCACGGCGTGGAGCACCACATAGAAACCACACCAAGCCCACCCGTGTACTGCAAACCCCGCCTGCTCGCACCAGACCGGCTCAAACAAGTCAAGGCGGAATTTGCAACGCTGATTGAACAAGGAGTCATGCGCCCATCGAAGAGTTCCTGGGCATCTCCGCTACACGTCGTCCTAAAGAAGGATGGAAGTCTTCGACCCTTGCGGTGACTACAGGGCGCTGAACGCCCGCACTGTTCCCGACAGGTACTCTCCACCGCACATCCAAGACTTCGCGTAGCAGCTACACGGTAGGAAAATTTTCTCAAAAGTTGACTTAGTGCGCGCCTACCATCAAATTCCAATCGCGCCTCGGGACATTAAAAAAAACAGCAATCGCGGCACCATTCGGCCTTTTCGAGGCAACCAATATGATGTTTCGGCTTCGAAACGCCGCGCAAACGTGTCAACGTTTCGTCGATGAAACCACGCGTGGCTTAGATTTCGTATACGCGTACATCGATGATTTCCTGGTAGTTTCGGAAACCGAGGAACAGCACCGCGAGCACTTGCGGATTTTGTTCGAACGTCTAAATCATTACGGCGTTGTAATCAACCTAGCAAAGTGCGAGTTAGGCGTCGATGAGATATCCTTCCTAGGCCATACGGTAAACGCGCAGGATATAAAACCGCTCGCCGATCGAGTAAAAGCCGTAACTGAAGCACCCGTCCCGGCGAACATCAAAGCTCTCCGTAGGTACCTCGGTATGATTAACTTTTATCGACGTTTCATACCGGGGGCAGCCAAAATCTTACAACCCCTCAACGATTTGCTGCGAGGGGCGAAAAAGGGCAACATGCCCATTACCTGGTCGAAAGACGCCAAAACGAGCTTTAGCGAATCGAAACGCGCCCTAGCTAACGCGACGATGTTAGCACATCCTATACCTGGCGCGCCCATCAGCCTCGCTGCAGACGCGTCCGACTTTGCATTAGGAGCGGTGTTGCAGCAACGTGCGAACAACACTTGGCAACCGTTGGGTTTCTTAACTAAACCCTTAAACGCCGCGCAGCGAAAATATAGCGCGTATGATCGCGAATTGCTCGCTATGTACACCGCGGTCAAACGATTTAGACACGCAGTAGAGGGGAGAAATTTCATTATCTTCACTGACCATAAACCCCTCACTTACGCGTTCGGTCAATATCCCGACAAGTGTTCGCCGAGACAGTTCCGGCTGCTAGATTATATCGGTCAGTTCACGACCGATATAAGGCATATAAAAGGGCTAAACAATAATGTTGCCGACGCCCTATCGCGCATCGAAGCTATAGGAAAATCCGTGGATCACAAAACCCTCGCCGCCGCGCAAGAAAACGATGAAGATCTCCGCAATATCGTTAACTCCGGTACATCCGCGTTACAGCTTAAGAAAATTCGTTTTCCGGATTACGACGCGGAAATATACTGTGACGTGTCAGGCGGCATCGTACGACCGTACGTACCGAAATCCTTGAGGCGCGACGTATTTAATGCACTCCACGGACTTTCCCACCCAGGAATTCACGCAACTCAGAAATTAGTAAAATCGCGTTTTGTTTGGCCTGCGTTAAACAAAGATTGCCAAATATGGACACGGCAATGCATCCCCTGCCAGCAATGTAAAATAACGCGACACGTATCGACGCCGTTCGGAACATTCGGAGAGCTCGCAGGACGATTCGAGCATATACATTTAGACATTATCGTTATGCAGTACTCTCAAGGCTGCCGATATTGTCTAACATGTATCGATCGTTTTTCACGTTGGCCCGAAGCGATTCCTATACCGGATATGGAAGCAACGACCGTTGCCTCGGCTCTTCTTTCCACATGGATAGCGCGTTTTGGCGGCCCAGCAAAAATAACAACCGATCAAGGACGCCAATTCGAATCCAATCTCTTCAAAGAACTATGCCGGATGCTCGGCATTAAGCATTTGCGTACCACAGCCTATCATCCCGCGTCCAACGGGATGGTAGAGCGCTTCCACCGGCAGCTTAAAGCCGCAATCAAATGCCACAATACGAGCAACTTGGTCGAAAGCCTTCCCATAGTTCTTCTAGGCATTAGAACCGCTATCAAGGAAGATCTGGGCGCAACGGCAGCCGAAATGATCGATGGTACGGGCATACGATTGCCAGCGGAATTTTTCGTACCAGCAAAACAACAGGCCAACGCGGAATTTGCAAACCGTCTGCGAGAGCGAATGAGCGAGATCAGATCTCTGCCAACTTCACAACACACCGAGAAGACGACATTCATGTTCCGCGATTTAAAAACGTTGCCGTATGTGTTCGTTCGTCACGATGCAATCGGAGGCCCTCTGCAACCGCCGTACGATGGCCCCTATCAAGTGATACAGCGTGGGAAAAAACCTTTAACATACGTGTGAAGGATAAAGGCGTAAAAGTCTCCGTAGACCGTCTAAAACCCGCCTTCATCGTGTCGGAAGATATTGAGCACCTAGAAAGGAATGCACAAGCCCACGACGTATTTGTACCTAGGAAAATCTTCCGATCGCAAAGCAGCGAGCAAGCGCAACAAAGCGACGGAGACGCAAGAGCGCATTACACTACGCGTTCGGGCCGGAAAGTTCGTTTTCCCGTCCGCTTTCAAGCGGGTTTGAATTAAGCGGTTACCAAGGGCACCCCCGCTATCATAAATAAGCTAATATAAAAGAAGAACGTTAACACTGTCAGGGGGGTACTGTAGCGGTACTTGTCGACAAAAGTCATCATGGTTTTTGCCCAGCAAATCTGCTACACAAGAAACCGTGTTTACTCAAACATGAGCTAATTATAGATATATCGACCTTAGGCGGTTCCGATCATTAGGCCAAATCCGTCGTTTTTGCCGTGACCATAGGCTCGTGAGTCAGCTACCCAAAAACCAACAATTGTAAACAGGTCGCGAGCTCGGCGCCCGTTGGGACATTTCGAGAACATTCTCGAAATTCAAATCCCAACGCCTGTCGTCAACACCGGGGGATATAAATATAGCGGACAGGGTAGCGACGCATTCTTAGTTACAGAGAGATTCGAGCAGCGACAATTAACCGATACTTCTTTGCGCCGATCGATTAGCGACCGCGAAACGAAACAGCAAGTATATTGTACGACTAGTGTAAGCATCGGGTATATTCTAATAAACTACGTAGTTAGGTATATTCCGGTGTTTGTGTGAATTAATCGACACCTTATCACCTCAAGATATTGCTATCATATTGTTGTCAAAATGGATTAATTATTGAGCAAATGGATGTAGAAACTGCCTTTTTAAATGGTGAAGTAACCTCGGAGGTATATGTAAATCAACCAAAGGGATATGCGGACGGAACGAATAGAGTTTGTAAACTATCGAAAGCGCTGTATGGGTTAAAAGAAAGTCCAAGGGACTGGTATGAGTGTTTTGATAAGTATGTGACGAGATTAGGTTTTAAGAAGAATAACATAGAGTTGTGCCTATATACACATGGAGAGGGAGAAAATGTTGTTTATTTGCTAATGTATGTAGAAGATTTGCTAATTTGTAGTAAAAATAAATGGAAGATACAAAGGGTAAAGAAGTTATTAACTAATAGATTTGAAATGAAAGATTTAGGTGAAGTCAAAGAATAGAGAGGATATTGGCTACAAAAATTTAATTGGCGCATTGTTGTATATTAGTGTAAATACCAGACCCGATATAAGTTATAGTGTGAATTATTTGAGTAGATTTCAAGATTGTTGTAATGAGACACATTTTAAATATGCTTTGCGAATATTGAAATATCTGTACCGGACTAGAGATTTAAGATTAGATTATAAAAGGAATGAAAAATGTGAAACGATAGATTGTTATGTGGACGCTGATTGGGCAGGAGATCATTTAGATAGGAAATCGACTTCTGGATATGTAATTAGATTGTATGGAAATGTAATTGGTTGGAAGTCTAAAAAACAAAGGTGTGTGACAAAAGCCTCGACGTATGCAGAGTATGTAGCTCTATCGGAAGCGGTGAGTGAATTAATGTCTATTAGGGAAATTATGAAAATCTTCAATGTAAATCTAGACGATAACCCTGTAAAAATATATGAGGATAACTCTGGAGTGATAAGTATAGCAAAGCACGGAAATTTTACGAAAAATTCTAAACACATTGAAGTTCATTAC
>NW_026109497.1:30000-33625 GCF_024516045.1 Bombus affinis | reverse complement strand
GACCTTCCACCGTTTGGGGAATATTCCCCAGGCGAGGCAGCCGTTCATGAGCCTTAGGAGCTCCTGGTGTATTCTTCCCCAGGCCCGTTGGATTATTTCGACCTCAATCAGGTCGGGGCCTGGGCACTTCCCCTTTCTCAGCCGTTTCACGGCGTCACTGAGTTCCTCGAAGCTGAATTCAGGGGTGTCTTCTACGTTGGGGGGGTTTGTCGAGTTCCGCCTTATTTCCTTCTGCTCCTCCGTTTCGGTGTCTTCCTCGTCGTCGGGTAGAAGTGCGGACAACATCGCTGCCGCGGTCGTTCGCCAGTTGGAGGTATATCCGAGCGGCGTCTTCAGCGTCGATGTTGTTTCCTCTCCTCTGAGTTTCCTTGCGACTGTTTTGTAAGCGATGCCCCAAGGTTCCCTGTTACCCTCTTTGGTGACGAAGTCCTGCCAGCTCTGGATTTTTGCTCTTGCCAGCATCCTCTTATACTCCTTTCGTGTTGACCTGTACCGCAGCTTCTCCTGCTCCCTCGTAGCGGGGTCCCTGGCCCCCTGATACCTTCTTCTCGCCTGGTAGGTGTTTCTCTTTGCTCTGGTGAGCTCGGGCGTCCACCAGGGTACTGACCTGTAGTACCATTTCTTCTTTGGGATGGCGGTGTCGCAGGCACCTATCAGGGTTGCCTGGAGTTGCCCGGCCATTCTTTCGACGTCCTCTGCCTGCTGGAGGGTTGTTTCTTTGAGTGCCTCCATTTTCTCTGTGAGGGCACTCTGAAATACCTCCCAGTTGGCTTTTCGCGTGTTATAGCGTCTTTCCTGAAGCTGCGGTGTGGTGCTTCTCGTCCCGAAGTCGAGGAGCGTCTCCAGTATCCGGTGGTCACTGGAGGTACCATCTTCGCGTATCCTCCAGCCCTTTACAAGGAGTATTGCCTCTGGGCTCGCCATCGTCACGTCTATGTTTGATCGCCCTCGAGTTGTTTCAAACGTGTGGGGTTGTCCTGGTTGATTCAGGACATGGAGACCGTACTGCGCTATGACTGCCTCTAGGGCCTCGCCTCTGTCGTCGGTGCTCCTGCTGCACCACAGCGGTGATTTTGCGTTCGCATCCAGGCCGATGATGATCCTCTTGCCTCTGAGACACCGTAGTACCTTCTCCAACTGTTGCACGCCGACCTCGATGTTTCCTGTCGGCGGAAAGTACAGGCTTGCCGCGTACACCTCTGTTTCCCCGTCGCTTATCTGCACGCAGGAACAGTGTGTTGTGCAGAGTTCGGCGACCTCGAGGGGCGTTAGGGTCTCTGATTTTATCCCTACGGCCGCCATTGGCGGGTTGTGCTTCGACCCTCTGCAGGCGATCGCGACTCCTGTGCCGAATCCGGGTATTTTCCCATCGACGCTGTATGGTTCTTGCATTAATATTATGTCATCCCCATCGGCGTCCATTTGCGTCCGGATCTCATAAGGAGTTGTTTTGGATCGCTGCATGTTGTGCTGCAGGATCCTTATTTCCCTTTTCCTCCCAAGTCCTCTTCTGTCCCTGCGTTGCTCTTTATACATATTGCGTCCTTGCTATTATTGCTTCCAAGGCTTTCGTATACATTGGGCATTTCGCGTTGGAAGCTGCGTGGTCGCCCTTCCTCCCTGCTCTCTTGCAGTTTACGCAGGTGGCGTGCCCATCCTTATCTTTGCACTCTTTAGTGCTGTGCCCACTTTCTGCACAGTGCGCGCAGATTTCGTAGTTAACGCGGCAATATTTTGCCACGTGTCCGTATCCTTGACACTTGTAGCAGCGACTAATTGCTATGTAATCTTTAACTTTGCAGGCATTCCATGAGAGGAAGATCTTACCTTTCACTAGTTTCTCCCTTACCTGGGGGGGCACTTCGATGACCCAGTTCGTCTCCTCTTGATCCTTTCTGCCGGTCCTGAAGCAGAACTTGATGGCTGCAACGTCGTCCTCATTTAGTCTTTCTTGGTTCTGCTTCCTCATGCAGGCCAGGATCTCCTTCTCTGGAATGTCCCTCGGGACGTCGTAGATGATCATCCTGGGGGGTCTCCGCTGCGGCGTGCTGGCTTTTAGTCCAGCCTCCTTTAGTTTCGAGTTCTCGGTGAACTCTTTTAGGCTCTCCGGCTTCGTCGTCTCAACGGCTAGGCCGTTTCCCTTTATTTTCCGGACGGCCGTAACTTGGATTCCTCTCTTGCGGGGATTCACTAGGGTGAACACCGCGTCAAGTGCTTCTTCGCTCGTTTGAATCTCGCCACCTTCTCTTTCCGGTCGAATTATGACCACATTTTTGGGCGGCTTGACCGCCGTCTGCTCGACCTTGTTGCTCGTTATCTTTACTTTTTCGGCATATGTCGGCTCCCTCTGTTCCTGCTGCGTCGTTCTCAAGACGGCTGTTTCTAGCCGCCTGGTTGCTTTGTTGACGGCGTTCATTATCGCCGTTTCCTTATTCTTCTCATCTCCGGCACTCTGCTCTAGCCTGCCTGTCAGGTAGCTATTATGGAGCAGTAGCTCGTCAACAATGCCCCTCATTTCTTTGAAGTGCCGTAGGATTACTGCGGCGTGTTCCTTGTTTATTTTCCTGGCCGAGTCTAAGCAGAACGCCGTGACCTTCCTCTCTATGTCACTGGCCTGTGCCTTTATATCGGGCACTTGCCGCTTATCCTCCCCGGCCAATCTCTCCTCATCTCTGGGGGGGTTGTTTCTCCCCAGGCTTGCTCTCATCGTCTTCTCTGGTATCCTCGGGCTTGGAGTGGCCTCGTTCTTTTCCATCTGTTTCCTCAGGGGTTGGAGGACCACTCTGGCCTCTGCGCCTGGCGACGAGTGCCCTAGCGTCGGCATCACCGGCTCCTTGCCGCTTCTTGCGGCTGCCGCTGCGGCTGTTCGCTTCCCGGTGGCTATGTCCAGCGGCGTATTGAATCCCCCTCGCGGACTTTCAGTTGGCGCTTTGTTCCCGCGAGCACTCCCGCGCTGAGTCCGGCGGCGTGCTCTTCACAGTTCAAAACCCCTGGGTTTGAATTTGAATTTGAATTTGCCGCCTAGCAGCGTGCTCTTGGTTCCCAAGATGCCCGGGCGGCGGCGCTTCGGTCGCTCGACCCAAGATGGCTGCCGCGCGTCCGCTAACCTATCCTCCCGCACGTGGCACTTTGTTTTGCTTTTCTCGCGCTTATTGCGGCAATTTCCACTAAACTTTCGGTGTGCACTATGTTTTTAGCACTCGCACTATCTATTATTTTAGTTTTCGTGCCCGAGATCTTCGATTTTCGCGTTTTTGTCCGCCACGTGGCCTAACCTCACTTCGCGCACGCGGCACTTTCTTTTGTTTTTCCGCGCTTATTGCGGCAATTTTCACTAAACTTTCGGTGTGCACTATGTTTTTAGCACTCGCACTACCTATTATTTTAGTTTCGTGCCCGAGATCTTCGATTTACGCGTTTTTGTCCGCCACGTGGCCTAACCTCGCTTCGCACACGCGGCACTTTCTTTGCTTTTTCCGCGCTTATTGCGGAAATCTCCACTAATATTTTTGCATGCACTTTATTTTAAGCACTAACTCTGCCTATTGAATTATTTTTCGCTCCCGAGATCTTTGATTTTTCGGTTTTTCCTATCTGTCGCGTCAGCTAACCTCACTTTTCGCAC
>NW_026109497.1:15000-25000 GCF_024516045.1 Bombus affinis | reverse complement strand
GCGCTTCCTCCGACTCTGAAACGTTCTACGTATCGTAAGAACGACGGCGGGTTGTCGAAGGCACCAAGGGACAGAGAGAGACAGATAGAGAGGAACGACACGCAACGCAAGCAGTCTTAGGTTTACGTGAGCAACCCTCAGCCAGGCGTGGTCCAGGAATTGTATCCGTGGACCGCAATGTGCGTTCGAAATGTCGATGTTCATGTGTCCTGCAGTTCACACGTTGACGCGCAATTAGCTGCGTTCTTCATCGACCCACGAGCCAAGTGATCCACCGTTCAGGGTAATCTTTTCATATATTTTTTAAAACTCTTGTACTCCATGTACTCTTAATACTCGGTTCGAGCGAAGCCGAGATCCGACACGACCGACCAACGGGAATCGGACGCGCAGAAGTCGCCGGAAGATCGACGACACGAAAACGTTCGAAAATGAAATCCGACGAACGCGCGAAGATACGCGCGTCCGCCGGCCGGGCGAAAAGTACATTATGATATATAACAACCATCGAGATCGAAGCTCCGTTCGTCAGGAAACGACGGGGATATAACACCCGATTCTGAATCCTCTGTGCAGCACACGATCTCGCGAAGAAATACGCACGGTGGCTAGCCCATATATATATATATGTGTGTGTGTGTATATATAATACGATATGCATTCCTCTCGTCCAATTATTCAAGAAAAAGAGCGTGCGCCTCCATCGTTCGGGTGATGTAAAGATTCGATGGGACTCGCGCGACCCTCGGCCTCGAGCGGTCTTTCCTCCCAATATCCAGAAGCCGAGCTTTGAAAAAACTCTAGCGACGGCACGGGTGTCCGACTCACGACATCGAGGCTTCGAAGTCGGCGATCTCCTCCGAACGGATGGCGATCGCGACGACTCAAAGCGTGAAAAATCGACGAAAGAGAACACATCTCCGTTCAGGTGATTGTTTTTTTTAAAAAATAAAAAAATTCGATGGGACTCGCATCCATCTACCTCGCGCGGTCTTTCTTCCCAATATCCAGAAGCCGAGCTTTGAAAAAACTTCAGCGACGGCACGGGTGTCCGACTCACGACAACGAGGATAGACAGCCTGCGGTCCCCTCTGAACGGGTTATATGCGACGAACTAGACGAAACTTTAGTCGTTCAGGTGGTATAAAAAAAAAAAATTCGATGGGACGCACGCGCAGCCGTCGTCCTCGAGCGGTCTTTCTTCCCAATATCCAGAAGCCGAGCTTTGAAAAAACTCTAGCGACGGCACGGGTGTCCGACTCACGACATCGAGGGTAGACAGCCTGCGGTCCCCTCTGAACCAACTTCGGCTAGACTAGTTACGAATCGTTGCTACGCATCGTCATCATAGTCATCGTCATCATCATCATTATCATAGCGGGCCAACATCCACGCAATGCGTTTTCGTTCTAGGTTACCCGATCCACGAGTATGTTACAAGTGGTTTCGTTATTTCGAACAAAACGACATACGAAGAACACACGCCCTATGGGTAGGAAGCACGTTTCGAGAACGACCGAGAGCGGTGAAAGAGACGAAAGGTCGACGCGCATAAGGTATCCATGGATCTTCGAAGAGAACCTTCGAAGATATGTCGGTATCCTTTCTACATGCGCGACTCGCTACTCGTACTTTCGCTCTCGTCGACTCGTTTTAGTCGCTTCGTTCGATCCCAAAGAGGAGTCTTCGATGTCCCGTTGCTAGGAGGAGAGCAAACGCAACACAGACCACGAAACATAGAAGAGAATAGGCGAGCATGATCTCTCCGACACGAGGCACTTTAGAGATTTTGTTATTCGTTTGTACGGTCTCCACGACGCAAAAAAAAAAATACGAGATCGTGGCGGCGGGTCTTTCTGTATACGGCCTCACGCAAGCGCCTCGATCTCATTTCTCTTTACGGGTGGTTTCCATTCGTAATTTTTCGTTCGATATTCGTGTCAAAGTTTAATTTTCGAAAGCTCAAGTTCCCATTTATAGTTTTATTATAAAATCATAATATTCGCAGACGGCGGGTCTTTCTGTGTACG
Source organism: Bombus affinis (assembly GCF_024516045.1). Classification (NCBI taxonomy): domain Eukaryota; kingdom Metazoa; phylum Arthropoda; class Insecta; order Hymenoptera; family Apidae; genus Bombus; species Bombus affinis. The sequence continues at coordinate 22,970 of NW_026109497.1, read as the reverse complement.
ACCTCACGCAGGCGCCTCGAATTCGTTTATGTATGTATATATATATATATATATATATATATGTATCTCTTCATCCCGATGATCGAGAGAGAGTGCCACCTTCTCTTCATATAGTTTCGTAGCTGGAGGGTCGTCTCCTCCTTATGTCTTTTCATCATTTTGCCAACGGAGTAAGCCACGCTCCGGGCGAATTTAACTGTTCTTTGTTAAAGTATATAGCTTGTTGATACGTCGTATATACTTTGGTTCGTCGATATAGGAGGAGTACGGCTCCTTACCGACTTATACAGTTTCGTATTTTTCAAGTGTTCAAGTCAAATTCTTTAAGTTTTTGTGTTATATCGTTAATGATCCTTCCGCAGGTTCACCTACGGAAACCTTGTTACGACTTTTACTTCCTCTAAATGATCAAGTTTGGTCATCTTCCCGGTAACATCGGCAATGCTTATCACATTGGCCGCGCACCAGTCCGAAGACCTCACTAAATCATTCAATCGGTAGTAGCGACGGGCGGTGTGTACAAAGGGCAGGGACGTAATCAACGCGAGCTTATGACTCGCGCTTACTGGGAATTCCTCGTTCATGGGGAATAATTGCAAGCCCCAATCCCTAGCACGAAGGAGGTTCAGCGGGTTACCCGGGCCTTTCGGCCAGGGAAAACACGCTGATTCCTTCAGTGTAGCGCGCGTGCGGCCCAGAACATCTAAGGGCATCACAGACCTGTTATTGCTCAATCTCGTGCGGCTAGAAGCCGCCTGTTCCTCTAAGAAGATTTGTTTGTACGTTGGTAGTAAAAACCCACCGACCGAAGCCGGGGGCCTTCGAGATACCATAAGTTACGTCTATTTAGCAGGCTAGAGTCTCGTTCGTTATCGGAATTAACCAGACAAATCGCTCCACCAACTAAGAACGGCCATGCACCACCACCCACCGAATCAAGAAAGAGCTATCAATCTGTCAATCCTTCCGGTGTCCGGGCCTGGTGAGGTTTCCCGTGTTGAGTCAAATTAAGCCGCAGGCTCCACTCCTGGTGGTGCCCTTCCGTCAATTCCTTTAAGTTTCAGCTTTGCAACCATACTTCCCCCGGAACCCAAAAGCTTTGGTTTCCCGGAAGCTGCCCGCCGAGTCATCGGAGGAACTTCGGCGGATCGCTGGCTGGCATCGTTTATGGTTAGAACTAGGGCGGTATCTGATCGCCTTCGAACCTCTAACTTTCGTTCTTGATTAATGAAAACATTTTTGGCAAATGCTTTCGCTTCTGTCCGTCTTGCGACGATCCAAGAATTTCACCTCTAACGTCGCAATACGAATGCCCCCATCTGTCCCTATTAATCATTACCTCGGGGCTCCGAAAACCAACAAAATAGAACCGAGGTCCTATTCCATTATTCCATGCACACAGTATTCAGGCGAAGGTAGCCTGCTTTAAGCACTCTAATTTGTTCAAAGTAAACGTATCGGCCCACCTCGACACTCAGTGAAGAGCACCGCGATGGGATATTAGTTGGACCGCCCGCGAGGAGCTAAGCCCACCGATAGGACGTACCACATAATGCCAGTTAAACACCGCGAGCGGTGAACCGACACTGTGACACACAGATTCAACTACGAGCTTTTTAACCGCAACAACTTTAATATACGCTATTGGAGCTGGAATTACCGCGGCTGCTGGCACCAGACTTGCCCTCCAATTGGTCCTCGTTAAAGGATTTAAAGTGTACTCATTCCGATTACGGGGCCTCGGATGAGTCCCGTATCGTTATTTTTCGTCACTACCTCCCCGTGCCGGGAGTGGGTAATTTGCGCGCCTGCTGCCTTCCTTGGATGTGGTAGCTGTTTCTCAGGCTCCCTCTCCGGAATCGAACCCTGATTCCCCGTTACCCGTTACAACCATGGTAGGCGCAGAACCTACCATCGACAGTTGATAAGGCAGACATTTGAAAGATGCGTCGCCGGTGCTAGATGACCATGCGATCAGCACAAAGTTATTCAGAGTCACCAAAACAAACGATGGACGGACAGACGAGCCATCCGCCACCGATTGGTTTTGATCTAATAAAAGCATTCCTACCATCTCTGGTCGGAATCTGTTTGCATGTATTAGCTCTAGAATTACCACAGTTATCCAAGTAAATGTAGGTATGATCTAAGAAACCATAACTGATTTAATGAGCCATTCGCGGTTTCACCTTAATGCGGCATGTACTGAGACATGCATGGCTTAATCTTTGAGACAAGCATATGACTACTGGCAGGATCAACCAGGGATCTTATAATATATTCCCAAAAACCAGCATTTTCGTTTAAAAGTTCTCTCTGTGTCGTAGGTGGGACGTAAGCACCGTACGACGAGACTTTTCATTTTATATATATATGTAATATGACTTAGAGAGCAACGTTCCATGGTTCAGTAACAACGTCACTCAGCCACTTTAATTCTCCTCCTCTCTCACCATCATATATCGATACAAAGATTCATACTTCACAGAATTATTTCTGTTTGTAACTTTTCTCCTCCAACTTCTCTCGTAGAATATAACTTAGCGGTAAAGCACGTATACGCATGCTGGACATACCGTAAGAATATTCTTTTATAAGCTTCAACACCTCTGTAGAGACGCGTTACCAGAAGATAACGCACTCTACAGAACGCCAAAAGGACCATCGTGCAGCTACAAATAGCTTACAACCGATGGTCTCTGCAAGAATGGCTACTCCGTAAGTACAAGCACACACGCATCCAACTTTTGTCAAATACGTGCACACAGGTCACCAGCTTCCCGACTAAGGGGAAGCTTGCCACGTTAACGGTCATTACGTCCTAGACTTCGACCCGCGGCGCAGCAGTGTAGAGAAAAAACCAGTACGAGAACGGAGGAACAGTCGAGAAATAGCGTAAAATACACTAAGACTCGAGGAGCGGTGACTGAATTCTCAACCGAGGCCGTAGAATAGCCACGCGCCCAGCGCTGTTCCGACCGAACCGTCCGGCTCGACGCTTCTCTTATAGATACCAAGGGGCCGGCCGGAAGGCCGGCGCCGGTCGGGCTAGCGGCCGCGCGCTTATGGTGCAAAACCTCCGTAGCAACGTACCGTTCGGAAGGGACGCTGGAACTTAGTCGCTCGCACGTTCAATAACTACTATATAAAGGCGATATCCAACCATCGAAATATTTTACCACAAGCATTATTAACATATTATAAATGCATTTTTACCAAAAAATTAATTTTTTTTTTCACCGAAAAATTGCATCAGTAAACATACAGTTTTATCGACTATGGACGAAAAATAACTTTATAATCGATTAAAACACGTTAAAATAACACGAAATATGTAAAAAGATATATACCTTGTAACATTAATTAACGAAAAAATTGCAAAAATATCCCAGTCGTATCAGTCCGACGGAAGCTAATTTTTCAAAAAATTCGACAAAAATGTTTAATCCGATTGTATTTAATAGAGATATAACGATCCCTGTCAAAAAAATTATACCTTATAACGCTTTTTAACGAAATAACTCGAAATAACCATTTCGGACTTTTCGCACCGGCCGAACTTCTTCAAAGTCCCAACGTCCCGTCGCATAGTTCCGTTTCTAGAAAACGTTCCAGCGACCAAATAAACGCTTAATCCCGACGTAAAACGTCGAGATACGTCCATTTGTGCAAAAATATTCCTACCTTGTAACACTTTTAAGCGAGATAACTCGAAAAAACGTGTTCGATACGGAAATTTTTCAAAGTCCCAACGAAAAAATCGAAACTTTGTAGAAGGTCTTGGGGACGACATAAACGCTTAATCCCGACGTAAAACGTCGAGATACGTCGATTTATGCAAAAATATTCCTACCTTGTAACACTTTTAAGCGAGATAACTCGAAAAAACCTTTTCGGTCTTTTCGCACCGGCCGAACTTCTTCAAAGTCCCAACGTCCCGTCGCATAGTTCCGTTTCTAGAAAACGTTCCAGCGACCAAATAAACGCTTAATCCCGACGTAAAACGTCGAGATACGTCCATTTATGCAAAAATATTCCTACCTTGTAACACTTTTAAGCGAGATAACTCGAAAAAACGTGTTCGATACGGAAATTTTTCAAAGTCCCAACGAAAAAATCGAAACTTTGTAGAAGGTCTTGGGGACGACATAAACGCTTAATCCCGACGTAAAACGTCGAGATACGTCGATTTATGCAAAAATATTCCTACCTTGTAACACTTTTAAGCGAGATAACTCGAAAAAACCTTTTCGGTCTTTTCGCACCGGCCGAACTTCTTCAAAGTCCCAACGTCCCGTCGCATATTTCCGTTTCTAGAAAACGTTCCAGCGACCAAATAAACGCTTAATCCCGACGTAAAACGTCGAGATACGTCCATTTATGCAAATATATTCCTACCTTGTAACACTTTTAAGCGAGATAACTCGAAAAAACCTTTTCGGTCTTTTCGCACCGGCCGAACTTCTTCAAAGTCCCAACGTCCCGTCGCATAGTTCCGTTTCTAGAAAACGTTCCAGCGACCAAATAAACGCTTAATCCCGACGTAAAACGTCGAGATACGTCCATTTATGCAAATATATTCCTACCTTGTAACACTTTTAAGCGAGATAACTCGAAAAAACCTTTTCGGTCTTTTCGCACCGGCCGAACTTCTTCAAAGTCCCAACGTCCCGTCGCATAGTTCCGTTTCTAGAAAACGTTCCACCGACCAAATAAACGCTTAATCCCGACGTAAAACGTCGAGATACGTCCATTTATGCAAAAATATTCCTACCTTGTAACACTTTTAAGCGAGATAACTCGAAAAAACCTTTTCGGTCTTTTCGCACCGGCCGAACTTCTTCAAAGTCCCAACGTCCCGTCGCATAGTTCCGTTTCTAGAAAACGTTCCAGCGACCAAATAAACGCTTAATCCCGACGTAAAACGTCGAGATACGTCCATTTATGCAAATATATTCCTACCTTGTAACACTTTTAAGCGAGATAACTCGAAAAAACCTTTTCGGTCTTTTCGCACCGGCCGAACTTCTTCAAAGTCCCAACGTCCCGTCGCATAGTTCCGTTTCTAGAAAACGTTCCAGCGACCAAATAAACGCTTAATCCCGACGTAAAACGTCGAGATACGTCCATTTATGCAAAAATATTCCTACCTTGTAACACTTTTAAGCGAGATAACTCGAAAAAACCTTTTCGGTCTTTTCGCACCGGCCGAACTTCTTCAAAGTCCCAACGTCCCGTCGCATAGTTCCGTTTCTAGAAAACGTTCCAGCGACCAAATAAACGCTTAATCCCGACGTAAAACGTCGAGATACGTCCATTTATGCAAATATATTCCTACCTTGTAACACTTTTAAGCGAGATAACTCGAAAAAACCTTTTCGGTCTTTTCGCACCGGCCGAACTTCTTCAAAGTCCCAACGTCCCGTCGCATAGTTCCGTTTCTAGAAAACGTTCCACCGACCAAATAAACGCTTAATCCCGACGTAAAACGTCGAGATACGTCCATTTATGCAAAAATATTCCTACCTTGTAACACTTTTAAGCGAGATAACTCGAAAAAACCTTTTCGGTCTTTTCGCACCGGCCGAACTTCTTTAAAGTCCCAACGTCCCGTCGCATAGTTCCGTTTCTAGAAAACGTTCCAGCGACCAAATAAACGCTTAATCCCGACGTAAAACGTCGAGATACGTCCATTTATGCAAATATATTCCTACCTTGTAACACTTTTAAGCGAGATAACTCGAAAAAACCTTTTCGGTCTTTTCGCACCGGCCGAACTTCTTCAAAGTCCCAACGTCCCGTCGCATAGTTCCGTTTCTAGAAAACGTTCCAGCGACCAAATAAACGCTTAATCCCGACGTAAAACGTCGAGATACGTCCATTTATGCAAAAATATTCCTACCTTGTAACACTTTTAAGCGAGATAACTCGAAAAAACCTTTTCGGTCCTTTCGCACCGGCCGAACTTCTTCAAAGTCCCAACGTCCCGTCGCATAGTTCCGTTTCTAGAAAACGTTCCAGCGACCAAATAAACGCTTAATCCCGACGTAAAACGTCGAGATACGTCCATTTATGCAAATATATTCCTACCTTGTAACACTTTTAAGCGAGATAACTCGAAAAAACCTTTTCGGTCTTTTCGCACCGGCCGAACTTCTTCAAAGTCCCAACGTCCCGTCGCATAGTTCCGTTTCTAGAAAACGTTCCAGCGACCAAATAAACGCTTAATCCCGACGTAAAACGTCGAGATACGTCCATTTATGCAAAAATATTCCTACCTTGTAACACTTTTAAGCGAGATAACTCGAAAAAACGTGTTCGATACGGAAATTTTTCAAAGTCCCAACGAAAAAATCGAAACTTTGTAGAAGGTCTTGGGGACGACATAAACGCTTAATCCCGACGTAAAACGTCGAGATACGTCGATTTATGCAAAAATATTCCTACCTTGTAACACTTTTAAGCGAGATAACTCGAAAAAACCTTTTCGGTCTTTTCGCACCGGCCGAACTTCTTCAAAGTCCCAACGTCCCGTCGCATAGTTCCGTTTCTAGAAAACGTTCCAGCGACCAAATAAACGCTTAATCCCGACGTAAAACGTCGAGATACGTCCATTTATGCAAATATATTCCTACCTTGTAACACTTTTAAGCGAGATAACTCGAAAAAACCTTTTCGGTCTTTTCGCACCGGCCGAACTTCTTCAAAGTCCCAACGTCCCGTCGCATAGTTCCGTTTCTAGAAAACGTTCCACCGACCAAATAAACGCTTAATCCCGACGTAAAACGTCGAGATACGTCCATTTATGCAAAAATATTCCTACCTTGTAACACTTTTAAGCGAGATAACTCGAAAAAACGTGTTCGATACGGAAATTTTTCCATGTCCCAATGTGCAATTCGAAACTTTTTAGAACGTTTCAAGAACAAAATTAACGCTTAATCCCGATGTATTTAATTAGAATATATCGATTTATGCCAGAATATACGTACCTTATAACGCTTATTATGGAATTAATGCGAAAGGAACTTTCGGTACTTTCGGCACTTTTGGAGCAGTGCGAAACAATTCAAAGTGCCAACGTCCCAGTCAGCTAGGTCCGGTGGAAAAAATTTAAAAAAAAAATAAAAAGAAACCGTTACGTTCGGCTAGACGGCGTCGAACAATAACGATTTCTATAAAAATTTCCATACCTCGTAACGCTTTTTGAGGAATTATTTCGAAAGGAACGTTCGGCCTTTTCGTACCTGGACGAGAGAAATTTCAAAGTTCCAACGTCCCAGTCAGCTAGGTCCGGTGGAAAAAAATTTTTTAAAAAAATAAAAAGAAACCGTTACGTTTGGCTAGACGACGTCGAACAATAACGGTTTCTATAAAAATTTCCATACCTCGTAACGCTTTTTGAGAAATTATTTCGAAAGGAACGTTCGGCCTTTTCGTACCGGGACGAGAGAAATTTCAAAGTTCCAACGTCCCAGTCAGCTAGGTCCGGTGGAAAAAAATTTTTTAAAAAAATAAAAAGAAACCGTTACGTTCGGCTAGACGACGTCGAACAATAACGGTTTCTATAAAAATTTGCATACCTCGTAACGCTTTTTGAGGAATTATTTCGAAAGGAACGTTCGGCCTTTTCGTACCGGGGCGAGAGAAATTTCAAAGTTCCAACGTCCCAGTCAGCTAGGTCCGGTGGAAAAAATTTAAAGAAAAAACAAAACGAAACCGCTACGTTCGACTAGATTACGTCGAACTATAACGATTTCAATAAAAATTTCCACACCTCGTAACGCACTTTAAGGAGTTATTTCGAACTTTAAGGAGTTATTGCGATTATTTCAAAGTCCTCGCGGTACCACGTCGGGACGCGATACGCTCTTACGCGTTGCTCGCTCGCTCCGCTCGCTCGAAAAAAAATATGGACCAACCCAAAACCAATCCCTTTCGCGTTCGTTCTTCGATCTCGTTCGAATCTC
>NW_026109497.1:7500-10000 GCF_024516045.1 Bombus affinis | reverse complement strand
GGCACTCATGGAATAACTCCTGGCAACGAGCGTATGAGAATCGCTTCCTGGAGTTTCTATTGTTTCTTTTAGAATTTTTGGCTGCTCTTGGTCTTTTAGTTTTCTTTTTATCCAGTTGGTTTTTAAGTTTATTTATAAGCTCGTATAGAGCTGTGCGTATAAAGTGATCGAGTCTCTCCGTTAGGGATTCTCGATCATCTTGGTACTCATCCCAGATTGACATCAACCGACTGTAAACCTCCTTTAAAATAGGGGGCACCTCGGTTGGCTTACTAATTTCATCTTTAAGTAAGAGCTTCCACTCTTGGGCAAGCTCGCTCTCGTTGCGGCCTACAGGCGAGCCAAAGCTGGCATTGCCTGAACTAACGAGATCGCACCCTCCCTCTGTTGCCGGTGAGGTAGCATCTTGGGGGCTTTCCTCACCAATTAAATTTAATTTTTTTCTTTGATACTTTATTTGGTCGATCGTTTTTGTGGTGAGGAATTTGCTAATTTCTTTATTGGGATGTTTATGGTTTTTAAATATTTCCCAAAGCCCCTTCAAGCGTGCTACCTCTTCTACTTTCCAAGTTTTAGTATTTTCTTCTGGGGGGTCCGCTCCCCTTCTTTTAATATTTCTAACGGCAGGGTGCGCATGCCGTTCGTGGGTGGATAGCCCTCTGCGCGATCCAAAGCTCATGGGACAGGCCTCGCACTGAAACTCTCCTGTCATGGAGGCCTGGCTGCTAGCGCCACCACACTTAGGTATGTGGCATCTAGCCCCATGAAGCTTTGGGAAGCATTTCGCGCAGTTAATACAAGACCAAAAGATCGGGGCATCCGGGTGGTGTTGTGTTAAATGCCTATCCAGATCCGACAGATTTAGGAAGAAAAGGTTAATTTCCCTTTTCTCACATACTGGACAGGTAACCCGATTGCCCACGAGCGGCACAGTGATTAAACTCATAGCCGGGGACGTAGCTTGGTCGTTATCCGTAGTCCCCTCTGAAGCGGATAAATCCGCCACAGCGCCTCCGGGACTGAGAGGCGCTGCGTCCGAGGCACTATTCATGTTAACATCGAATTTTATAATAAATTTTGAAATCGATATAGTGTTCCAATTGTAAGCCAAATCGTTGTCCTTGGTCGTTCCGGTCGTCAACTGAGTGAAGGAACGAGTTCCAAGTTTACTTTACTATGGGCTCCATTATTCACGGCTCCAAATAGCCGTTACGGAGGACCGTTTAAGATGTTGTCTTTCGCTCCTTCATCGCCACACTCCGTTTAGCCATGCGCCGCCACATCCGGGGGAGTACACCCCTCGCTGATGTGGACATGCGCATGTTACCGGCGGTACCCCGAGGAGGTAGGAGTGTGACTTGGGCAGGCAAGACCAAAATCCTGCCAGTCCCCGAGTAACTATTGACTTAAGAGAGTCATAGTTACTCCCGCCGTTTACCCGCGCTTTTTTGAATTTCTTCACGTTGACATTCAGAGCACTGGGCAGAAATCACATTGCGTCAACACCCTTGGGGGCCATCGCAATGCTTTGTTTTAATTAGACAGTCGGATTCCCCTAGTCCGTGCCAGTTCTGAGCTGAGCGTTGAATGGCGGCCGAAGAGAACGACCGCGACGGTAAAACCGCCACGGAAGCCTCGCAGCAAGGAAGATCCGCGGGAGGCCAAGGCACGGGACCGAGCTCGGATCCGGGGTGCGCGACGATATCCCCCCCGAGAGAGAGATACGCCGCGTCCCGTTCAGCTCGCCCAGGCCCGGCACGTCAGCCAAACCCGCTTCCCGACCAAGCCCGACACGCCCCGCTCCTCAGAGCCAATCCTTATTCCGAAGTTACGGATCCAATTTGCCGACTTCCCTTACCTACATTAATCTATCGACTAGAGGCTCTTTACCTTGGAGACCTGCTGCGGATATGGGTACGAACCGGCGCGACACCTCCACGTGGCCCTCTCCTGGATTTTCAAGGTCCGAGGGGAAGATCCGGACACCGCCGCAACTGCGGTGCTCTTCGCGTTCCAAACCCTATCTCCCTGCTAGAGGTTTCCAGGGAACTCGAACGCTTATACAGAAAAGAAAACTCTTCCCGGATCTCCCGACGGCGTCTCCAGGTCATTTTGGGTTACCCCGACGAACACTCTTACGAGGGCCCGAATGGTATGCGGTTCCGCTGCCGGGTTCCGGAATAGGAACCGGATTCCCTTTCGCCCAATGGGTGTGTTTCTTTCGCTCAATTTTTATTTGTTTGTTGCAATTTGTATGATCTTAGGACACCTCATCTGCATAGGATTTCTCTTAGGGCTTAGGATCGACTGACTCGTGTGCAACGGCTGTTCACACGAAACCCTTCTCCACGTCAGTCCTCCAGGGCCTCGCTGGAGTATTTGCTACTACCACCAAGATCTGCACCGACGGCGGCTCCAGGCAGGCTCACGCCCAGACCCTTCTGCGCACACCGCCGCGACCCTCCTACTCGTCAGAGCTTCATGAAGGACGGTCCCGAAC
>NW_026109497.1:0-5000 GCF_024516045.1 Bombus affinis | reverse complement strand
CGACCATCCAACGACTTTGTAACGGACTCTCGTGCGCATCTTCGTCAGGTACGGAAACGTTGCGCAACACCTCGAGCTTGGTAAAACACCCGTAGCCGATCATAGACACGCGCTAGTTCGCACACGATTTCTACGATTTCCGACGAACGTGGCTTTGGGCCAGGGCCGGCGGGCAGAGAGATACGCGAACGACGGGGAAAATTCGTCCCGATACAAGTAACGCGTACTCTCCGATCTCCGCGCAACGCCTGGGGATCATCTCCCTAAGTCATCAGCGCTCGAAGAAATCACGTGTGCGTTCCCGGATCTACGGCTCTCTTTCGGGGATAAATTACAAGCACAGAGTATGTTAAACGCAACGACGACCCATCGATGCGACGGTCCTCGTCGTTGTCAGTCGCTCGCGCAGAGTATATCTCTACGCACGAAGAGACGGAGTGGGCATTAGATCCCTGGGGCTATTCGAGTAAAACGTCTTAAGAAAAGACGGTTGTACGGCAAAATTCCGCACCGTTACCAAGTTTACTTTTATCTGAGGCTGTTCTCCTTCTCTCCTCTCTCGACCGAGTTCCCATATTTGCTTTCTCTCAGTCTCGCCAAAATAATATTCATTTAAGACGACGTCGGGGGCGCGGACATCGTGCTCATCGAAAACCTGCAAACGTATGCAAATCTGCTGATATGAAAAAAAAATCGGTCACGAGGACAACACTACGTATATATATATATATATATATATATATATAATATATTCGATAACCGACACGAAGCGGTGCATAAGCGGGCGGTCGTACGAAAGGACGACTCACGACGCCGCTAGCACTCACGCAGGTCCGTGACGGTTCTCTCCGCTCTTATTCGTATCCTTCTTCGTGCGCTTCCTCCGACTCTGAAACGTTCTACGTATCGTAAGAACGACGGCGGGTTGTCGAAGGCACCAAGGGACAGAGAGAGACAGAGGTAGAGTTTCGTAGTGTCTCCCGTGAACACGATAGTTTATATATCGAGCATGCGTACGAATTGCACGGTCTCGACACGACCGCGACGAACGCCGACGAGCGTCCAACAATCGCTCGTACGTCGCGTACGTTCTCTCGCGTCCGCTCTTGTTCGTATCCTTCTTCGTGCGCTTCCTCCGACTCTGAAACGTTCTACGTATCGTAAGAACGACGGCGGGTTGTCGAAGGCACCAAGGGACAGAGAGAGACAGATAGAGAGGAACGACACGCAACGCAAGCAGTCTTAGGTTTACGTGAGCAACCCTCAGCCAGGCGTGGTCCAGGAATTGTATCCGTGGACCGCAATGTGCGTTCGAAATGTCGATGTTCATGTGTCCTGCAGTTCACACGTTGACGCGCAATTAGCTGCGTTCTTCATCGACCCACGAGCCAAGTGATCCACCGTTCAGGGTAATCTTTTCATATATTTTTTAAAACTCTTGTACTCCATGTACTCTTAATACTCGGTTCGAGCGAAGCCGAGATCCGACACGACCGACCAACGGGAATCGGACGCGCAGAAGTCGCCGGAAGATCGACGACACGAAAACGTTCGAAAATGAAATCCGACGAACGCGCGAAGATACGCGCGTCCGCCGGCCGGGCGAAAAGTACATTATGATATATAACAACCATCGAGATCGAAGCTCCGTTCGTCAGGAAACGACGGGGATATAACACCCGATTCTGAATCCTCTGTGCAGCACACGATCTCGCGAAGAAATACGCACGGTGGCTAGCCCATATATATATATATGTGTGTGTGTGTATATATAATACGATATGCATTCCTCTCGTCCAATTATTCAAGAAAAAGAGCGTGCGCCTCCATCGTTCGGGTGATGTAAAGATTCGATGGGACTCGCGCGACCCTCGGCCTCGAGCGGTCTTTCCTCCCAATATCCAGAAGCCGAGCTTTGAAAAAACTCTAGCGACGGCACGGGTGTCCGACTCACGACATCGAGGCTTCGAAGTCGGCGATCTCCTCCGAACGGATGGCGATCGCGACGACTCAAAGCGTGAAAAATCGACGAAAGAGAACACATCTCCGTTCAGGTGATTGTTTTTTTTAAAAAATAAAAAAATTCGATGGGACTCGCATCCATCTACCTCGCGCGGTCTTTCTTCCCAATATCCAGAAGCCGAGCTTTGAAAAAACTTCAGCGACGGCACGGGTGTCCGACTCACGACAACGAGGATAGACAGCCTGCGGTCCCCTCTGAACGGGTTATATGCGACGAACTAGACGAAACTTTAGTCGTTCAGGTGGTATAAAAAAAAAAAATTCGATGGGACGCACGCGCAGCCGTCGTCCTCGAGCGGTCTTTCTTCCCAATATCCAGAAGCCGAGCTTTGAAAAAACTCTAGCGACGGCACGGGTGTCCGACTCACGACATCGAGGGTAGACAGCCTGCGGTCCCCTCTGAACCAACTTCGGCTAGACTAGTTACGAATCGTTGCTACGCATCGTCATCATAGTCATCGTCATCATCATCATTATCATAGCGGGCCAACATCCACGCAATGCGTTTTCGTTCTAGGTTACCCGATCCACGAGTATGTTACAAGTGGTTTCGTTATTTCGAACAAAACGACATACGAAGAACACACGCCCTATGGGTAGGAAGCACGTTTCGAGAACGACCGAGAGCGGTGAAAGAGACGAAAGGTCGACGCGCATAAGGTATCCATGGATCTTCGAAGAGAACCTTCGAAGATATGTCGGTATCCTTTCTACATGCGCGACTCGCTACTCGTACTTTCGCTCTCGTCGACTCGTTTTAGTCGCTTCGTTCGATCCCAAAGAGGAGTCTTCGATGTCCCGTTGCTAGGAGGAGAGCAAACGCAACACAGACCACGAAACATAGAAGAGAATAGGCGAGCATGATCTCTCCGACACGAGGCACTTTAGAGATTTTGTTATTCGTTTGTACGGTCTCCACGACGCAAAAAAAAAAATACGAGATCGTGGCGGCGGGTCTTTCTGTATACGGCCTCACGCAAGCGCCTCGATCTCATTTCTCTTTACGGGTGGTTTCCATTCGTAATTTTTCGTTCGATATTCGTGTCAAAGTTTAATTTTCGAAAGCTCAAGTTCCCATTTATAGTTTTATTATAAAATCATAATATTCGCAGACGGCGGGTCTTTCTGTGTACGACCTCACGCAGGCGCCTCGAATTCGTTTATGTATGTATATATATATATATATATATATATGTATCTCTTCATCCCGATGATCGAGAGAGAGTGCCACCTTCTCTTCATATAGTTTCGTAGCTGGAGGGTCGTCTCCTCCTTATGTCTTTTCATCATTTTGCCAACGGAGTAAGCCACGCTCCGGGCGAATTTAACTGTTCTTTGTTAAAGTATATAGCTTGTTGATACGTCGTATATACTTTGGTTCGTCGATATAGGAGGAGTACGGCTCCTTACCGACTTATACAGTTTCGTATTTTTCAAGTGTTCAAGTCAAATTCTTTAAGTTTTTGTGTTATATCGTTAATGATCCTTCCGCAGGTTCACCTACGGAAACCTTGTTACGACTTTTACTTCCTCTAAATGATCAAGTTTGGTCATCTTCCCGGTAACATCGGCAATGCTTATCACATTGGCCGCGCACCAGTCCGAAGACCTCACTAAATCATTCAATCGGTAGTAGCGACGGGCGGTGTGTACAAAGGGCAGGGACGTAATCAACGCGAGCTTATGACTCGCGCTTACTGGGAATTCCTCGTTCATGGGGAATAATTGCAAGCCCCAATCCCTAGCACGAAGGAGGTTCAGCGGGTTACCCGGGCCTTTCGGCCAGGGAAAACACGCTGATTCCTTCAGTGTAGCGCGCGTGCGGCCCAGAACATCTAAGGGCATCACAGACCTGTTATTGCTCAATCTCGTGCGGCTAGAAGCCGCCTGTTCCTCTAAGAAGATTTGTTTGTACGTTGGTAGTAAAAACCCACCGACCGAAGCCGGGGGCCTTCGAGATACCATAAGTTACGTCTATTTAGCAGGCTAGAGTCTCGTTCGTTATCGGAATTAACCAGACAAATCGCTCCACCAACTAAGAACGGCCATGCACCACCACCCACCGAATCAAGAAAGAGCTATCAATCTGTCAATCCTTCCGGTGTCCGGGCCTGGTGAGGTTTCCCGTGTTGAGTCAAATTAAGCCGCAGGCTCCACTCCTGGTGGTGCCCTTCCGTCAATTCCTTTAAGTTTCAGCTTTGCAACCATACTTCCCCCGGAACCCAAAAGCTTTGGTTTCCCGGAAGCTGCCCGCCGAGTCATCGGAGGAACTTCGGCGGATCGCTGGCTGGCATCGTTTATGGTTAGAACTAGGGCGGTATCTGATCGCCTTCGAACCTCTAACTTTCGTTCTTGATTAATGAAAACATTTTTGGCAAATGCTTTCGCTTCTGTCCGTCTTGCGACGATCCAAGAATTTCACCTCTAACGTCGCAATACGAATGCCCCCATCTGTCCCTATTAATCATTACCTCGGGGCTCCGAAAACCAACAAAATAGAACCGAGGTCCTATTCCATTATTCCATGCACACAGTATTCAGGCGAAGGTAGCCTGCTTTAAGCACTCTAATTTGTTCAAAGTAAACGTATCGGCCCACCTCGACACTCAGTGAAGAGCACCGCGATGGGATATTAGTTGGACCGCCCGCGAGGAGCTAAGCCCACCGATAGGACGTACCACATAATGCCAGTTAAACACCGCGAGCGGTGAACCGACACTGTGACACACAGATTCAACTACGAGCTTTTTAACCGCAACAACTTTAATATACGCTATTGGAGCTGGAATTACCGCGGCTGCTGGCACCAGACTTGCCCTCCAATTGGTCCTCGTTAAAGGATTTAAAGTGTACTCATTCCGATTACGGGGCCTCGGATGAGTCCCGTATCGTTATTTTTCGTCACTACCTCCCCGTGCCGGGAGTGGGTAATTTGCGCGCCTGCTGCCTTCCTTGGATGTGGTAGCTGTTTCTCAGGC
>NW_026109496.1:0-33632 GCF_024516045.1 Bombus affinis | reverse complement strand
AACGTATAACGTTATATACTATTACTATATAACGTATAACGTTATATACGATAACGATATAACGTATAACGTTATATACTATATCGATATAACGTATAGCGTTATGTAGTATTACGACATAACGTATAACGTTATATACGATATCGATATAACGTATAACGTTATATACTATATCGATATAACGTAGAACGTTATGTAGTATTACGACCTAACGTATAACGTTATATACGATAACGATATAACGTATAACGTTATATACTATATCGATATAACGTATAACGTTATATACTATAACGATATAACGTATAACGTTATGTAGTATTACGACATAACGTATAACGTTATATACGAAAACGATATAACGTATAACGTTATATACTATATCGATATAACGCATAACGTTATATACGATAATGAAATAACGTATAACGTTATGTAGTATTACGATATAGGGTATAGCGTTATATACTATATCGATATAACGTATAGTGTTATGTAGTATTACGACATAACGTATAGTGTTATGTAGTATTACGACATAACGTATAACGTTATATACGATAACGATATAACGTATAACGTTATATACTACATCGATATAACGTATAACGTTATATACTATATCGATATAACGTATAGCGTTATATACTATATCGATATAACGTATAACGTTATATACTATATCGATATAACGTATAACGTTATATACTATATCGATATAACGTATAACGTTATATACTATATCGATATAACGTAGAACGTTATGTAGTATTACGACATAACGTATAACGTTATATACTATATCGATACAACGTATAACGTTATATACTCTTACGATACAACGTATAACGTTATATACTATATCGATATAACGTATAACGTTATATACTATATCGATATAACGTATAACGTTATATACTATATTGATATAACGTATAACGTTATATACTATATCGATATAAAGTATAACGTTATATACTATATCGATATAACGTATAACGTTATATACTATATCGATATAACGTAGAACGTTATGTAGTATTACGACATAACGTATAACGTTATATACTATATCGATACAACGTATAACGTTATATACTATTACGATACAACGTATAACGTTATATACTATATCGATATAACGTATAACGTTATATACTATATCGATATAACGTATAACGTTATATACTATATCGATATAACGTATAACGTTATATACTATATCGATATAACGTATAACGTTATATACTATATCGATATAACGTAGAACGTTATATACGATAACGATACAACGTATAACGTTATATACTATAACGATATAACGTATAACGTTATATACTATAACGATATAACGTATAACTTTATATACTATTACGATATGGCGTATAACGTTATATACTATTACGATACAGCGTATAACGTTATGTAGTATTACGACATAACGTATAACGTTATATACGATAACGATACAACGTATAACGTTATATACGATAACGATAGAACGTATAACGTTATATACTATAACGATATAACGTATAACGTTATATACTATAACGATATAACGTATAACGTTATGTAGTATTACGACATAACGTATAACGTTATATACGATAACGATATAACGTATAACGTTATGTACGATAACGATATAACGTATAACGTTATATACTATAACGATATAACGTATAACGTTATGTAGTATTACGATATAACGTATAACGTTATATACAATTACTATATATCGTATAACGTTATATACTATATCGATATAACGTATAACGTTATATACTATATCGATATAACGTATAACGTTATATACGATAACGATATAACGTATAACGTTATATACGATAACGATATAACGTATAACGTTATATACTATATCGATATAACGTATAGCGTTATGTAGTATTACGACATAACGTATAACGTTATATACGATAACGATATAACGTATAACGTTATATACTATATCGATATAACGTATAACGTTATATACGATAACGATATAACGTATAACGTTATATACTATATCGATATAACGTATAACGTTATATACTATAACGATATAACGTATAACGTTATGTAGTATTACGACATAACGTATAACGTTATATACGAAAACGATATAACGTATAACGTTACATACTATATCGATATAACGCATAACGTTATATACGATAATGAAATAACGTATAACGTTATGTAGTATTACGATATAGGGTATAGCGTTATATACTATATCGATATAACGCATAGTGTTATGTAGTATTACGACATAACGTATAGTGTTATGTAGTATTACGACATAACGTATAACGTTATATACGATAACGATATAACGTATAACGTTATATACTACATCGATATAACGTATAACGTTATATACTATATCGATATAACGTATAGCGTTATATACTATATCGATATAACGTATAACGTTATATACTATATCGATATAACGTATAACGTTATACACTATATCGATATAACGTATAACGTTATATACTATATCGATATAACGTAGAACGTTATGTAGTATTACGACATAACGTATAACGTTATATACTATATCGATACAACGTATAACGTTATATACTATTACGATACAACGTATAACGTTATATACTATATCGATATAACGTATAACGTTATATACTATATCGATATAACGTATAACGTTATATACTATATTGATATAACGTAGAACGTTATATACTATAACGATATAACGTATAACGTTATATACTACATCGATATAACGTATAACGTTATATACTATATCGATATAACGTATAGCGTTATATACTATATCGATATAACGTATAACGTTATATACTATATCGATATAACGTATAACGTTATATACTATATCGATATAACGTATAACGTTATATACTATATCGATATAACGTAGAACGTTATGTAGTATTACGATATAGGGTATAGCGTTATATACTATATCGATATAACGCATAGTGTTATGTAGTATTACGACATAACGTATAGTGTTATGTAGTATTACGACATAACGTATAACGTTATATACTATATCGATACAACGTATAACGTTATATACTATTACGATACAACGTATAACGTTATATACTATATCGATATAACGTATAACGTTATATACTATATCGATATAACGTATAACGTTATATACTATATCGATATAAAGTATAACGTTATATACTATATCGATATAACGTAGAACGTTATATACTATAACGATATAACGTATAACGTTATATACTACATCGATATAACGTATAACGTTATATACTATATCGATATAACGTATAGCGTTATATACTATATCGATATAACGTATAACGTTATATACTATATCGATATAACGTATAACGTTATATACTATATCGATATAACGTATAACGTTATATACTATATCGATATAACGTAGAACGTTATGTAGTATTACGACATAACGTATAACGTTATATACTATATCGATACAACGTATAACGTTATATACTATTACGATACAACGTATAACGTTATATACTATATCGATATAACGTATAACGTTATATACTATATCGATATAACGTATAACGTTATATACTATATCGATATAACGTATAACGTTATATACTATATCGATATAACGTATAACGTTATATACTATATCGATATAACGTAGAACGTTATATACGATAACGATACAACGTATAACGTTATATACTATAACGATATAACGTATAACGTTATATACTATAACGATATAACGTATAACTTTATATACTATTACGATATGGCGTATAACGTTATATACTATTACGATACAGCGTATAACGTTATGTAGTATTACGACATAACGTATAACGTTATATACGATAACGATACAACGTATAACGTTATATACGATAACGATAGAACGTATAACGTTATATACTATAACGATATAACGTATAACGTTATATACTATAACGATATAACGTATAACGTTATGTAGTATTACGACATAACGTATAACGTTATATACGATAACGATATAACGTATAACGTTATGTACGATAACGATATAACGTATAACGTTATATACTATAACGATATAACGTATAACGTTATGTAGTATTACGATATAACGTATAACGTTATATACAATTACTATATATCGTATAACGTTATATACTATATCGATATAACGTATAACGTTATATACTATATCGATATAACGTATAACGTTATATACGATAACGATATAACGTATAACGTTATATACGATAACGATATAACGTATAACGTTATATACTATATCGATATAACGTATAGCGTTATGTAGTATTACGACATAACGTATAACGTTATATACGATAACGATATAACGTATAACGTTATATACTATATCGATATAACGTATAACGTTATATACTATATTGATATAACGTATAACGTTATATACTATATCGATATAAAGTATAACGTTATATACTATATCGATATAACGTAGAACGTTATATACTATAACGATATAACGTATAACGTTATATACTACATCGATATAACGTATAACGTTATATACTATATCGATATAACGTATAGCGTTATATACTATATCGATATAACGTATAACGTTATATACTATATCGATATAACGTATAACGTTATATACTATATCGATATAACGTATAACGTTATATACTATATCGATATAACGTAGAACGTTATGTAGTATTACGACATAACGTATAACGTTATATACTATATCGATACAACGTATAACGTTATATACTATTACGATACAACGTATAACGTTATATACTATATCGATATAACGTATAACGTTATATACTATATCGATATAACGTATAACGTTATATACTATATTGATATAACGTATAACGTTATATACTATATCGATATAACGTATAACGTTATATACTATATCGATATAACGTAGAACGTTATATACGATAACGATACAACGTATAACGTTATATACTATAACGATATAACGTATAACGTTATATACTATAACGATATAACGTATAACTTTATATACTAATACGATATAGCGTATAACGTTATATACTATTACGATACAGCGTATAACGTTATGTAGTATTACGACATAACGTATAACGTTATATACGATAACGATACAACGTATAACGTTATATACGATAACGATAGAACGTATAACGTTATATACTATAACGATATAACGTATAACGTTATATACTATAACGATATAACGTATAACGTTATGTAGTATTACGACATAACGTATAACGTTATATACTATAACGATATAACGTATAACGTTATGTAGTATTACGATATAACGTATAACGTTATATACAATTACTATATATCGTATAACGTTATATACTATATCGATATAACGTATAACGTTATATACTATATCGATATAACGTATAACGTTATATACGATAACGATATAACGTATAACGTTATATACGATAACGATATAACGTATAACGTTATATACTATATCGATATAACGTATAGCGTTATGTAGTATTACGACATAACGTATAACGTTATATACGATAACGATATAACGTATAACGTTATATACTATATCGATATAACGTATAACGTTATACACTATATCGATATAACGTATAACGTTATATACTATATCGATATAACGTAGAACGTTATGTAGTATTACGACATAACGTATAACGTTATATACTATATCGATACAACGTATAACGTTATATACTATATTGATATAACGTAGAACGTTATATACTATAACGATATAACGTATAACGTTATATACTACATCGATATAACGTATAACGTTATATACTATATCGATATAACGTATAGCGTTATATACTATATCGATATAACGTATAACGTTATATACTATATCGATATAACGTATAACGTTATATACTATATCGATATAACGTATAACGTTATATACTATATCGATATAACGTAGAACGTTATGTAGTATTACGATATAGGGTATAGCGTTATATACTATATCGATATAACGCATAGTGTTATGTAGTATTACGACATAACGTATAGTGTTATGTAGTATTACGACATAACGTATAACGTTATATACTATATCGATACAACGTATAACGTTATATACTATTACGATACAACGTATAACGTTATATACTATATCGATATAACGTATAACGTTATATACTATATCGATATAACGTATAACGTTATATACTATATCGATATAAAGTATAACGTTATATACTATATCGATATAACGTAGAACGTTATATACTATAACGATATAACGTATAACGTTATATACTACATCGATATAACGTATAACGTTATATACTATATCGATATAACGTATAGCGTTATATACTATATCGATATAACGTATAACGTTATATACTATATCGATATAACGTATAACGTTATATACTATATCGATATAACGTATAACGTTATATACTATATCGATATAACGTAGAACGTTATGTAGTATTACGACATAACGTATAACGTTATATACTATATCGATACAACGTATAACGTTATATACTATTACGATACAACGTATAACGTTATATACTATATCGATATAACGTATAACGTTATATACTATATCGATATAACGTATAACGTTATATACTATATCGATATAACGTATAACGTTATATACTATATCGATATAACGTATAACGTTATATACTATATCGATATAACGTAGAACGTTATATACGATAACGATACAACGTATAACGTTATATACTATAACGATATAACGTATAACGTTATATACTATAACGATATAACGTATAACTTTATATACTATTACGATATGGCGTATAACGTTATATACTATTACGATACAGCGTATAACGTTATGTAGTATTACGACATAACGTATAACGTTATATACGATAACGATACAACGTATAACGTTATATACGATAACGATAGAACGTATAACGTTATATACTATAACGATATAACGTATAACGTTATATACTATAACGATATAACGTATAACGTTATGTAGTATTACGACATAACGTATAACGTTATATACGATAACGATATAACGTATAACGTTATGTACGATAACGATATAACGTATAACGTTATATACTATAACGATATAACGTATAACGTTATGTAGTATTACGATATAACGTATAACGTTATATACAAATACTATATATCGTATAACGTTATATACTATATCGATATAACGTATAACGTTATATACTATATCGATATAACGTATAACGTTATATACGATAACGATATAACGTATAACGTTATATACGATAACGATATAACGTATAACGTTATATACTATATCGATATAACGTATAGCGTTATGTAGTATTACGACATAACGTATAACGTTATATACGATAACGATATAACGTATAACGTTATATACTATATCGATATAACGTATAACGTTATATACGATAACGATATAACGTATAACGTTATATACTATATCGATATAACGTATAACGTTATATACTATAACGATATAACGTATAACGTTATGTAGTATTACGACATAACGTATAACGTTATATACGAAAACGATATAACGTATAACGTTACATACTATATCGATATAACGCATAACGTTATATACGATAATGAAATAACGTATAACGTTATGTAGTATTACGATATAGGGTATAGCGTTATATACTATATCGATATAACGCATAGTGTTATGTAGTATTACGACATAACGTATAGTGTTATGTAGTATTACGACATAACGTATAACGTTATATACGATAACGATATAACGTATAACGTTATATACTACATCGATATAACGTATAACGTTATATACTATATCGATATAACGTATAGCGTTATATACTATATCGATATAACGTATAACGTTATATACTATATCGATATAACGTATAACGTTATACACTATATCGATATAACGTATAACGTTATATACTATATCGATATAACGTAGAACGTTATGTAGTATTACGACATAACGTATAACGTTATATACTATATCGATACAACGTATAACGTTATATACTATTACGATACAACGTATAACGTTATATACTATATCGATATAACGTATAACGTTATATACTATATCGATATAACGTATAACGTTATATACTATATTGATATAACGTATAACGTTATATACTATATCGATATAACGTATAACGTTATATACTATATCGATATAACGTAGAACGTTATATACTATAACGATATAACGTATAACGTTATATACTACATCGATATATCGTATAACGTTATATACTATATCGATATAACGTATAGCGTTATATACTATATCGATATAACGTATAACGTTATATACTATATCGATATAACGTATAACGTTATATACTATATCGATATAACGTATAACGTTATATACTATATCGATATAACGTAGAACGTTATGTAGTATTACGACATAACGTATAACGTTATATACTATATCGATACAACGTATAACGTTATATACTATTACGATACAACGTATAACGTTATATACTATATCGATATAACGTATAACGTTATATACTATATCGATATAACGTATAACGTTATATACTATATTGATATAACGTATAACGTTATATACTATATCGATATAACGTATAACGTTATATACTATATCGATATAACGTAGAACGTTATATACGATAACGATATAACGTAGAACGTTATATACTATAACGATATAACGTATAACGTTATATACTACATCGATATAACGTATAACGTTATATACTATATCGATATAACGTATAGCGTTATATACTATATCGATATAACGTATAACGTTATATACTATATCGATATAACGTATAACGTTATATACTATATCGATATAACGTATAACGTTATATACTATATCGATATAACGTAGAACGTTATGTAGTATTACGACATAACGTATAACGTTATATACTATATCGATACAACGTATAACGTTATATACTATTACGATACAACGTATAACGTTATATACTATATCGATATAACGTATAACGTTATATACTATATCGATATAACGTATAACGTTATATACTATATTGATATAACGTATAACGTTATATACTATATCGATATAACGTATAACGTTATATACTATATCGATATAACGTAGAACGTTATATACGATAACGATACAACGTATAACGTTATATACTATAACGATATAACGTATAACGTTATATACTATAACGATATAACGTATAACTTTATATACTATTACGATATAGCGTATAACGTTATATACTATTACGATACAGCGTATAACGTTATGTAGTATTACGACATAACGTATAACGTTATATACGATAACGATACAACGTATAACGTTATATACGATAACGATAGAACGTATAACGTTATATACTATAACGATATAACGTATAACGTTATGTAGTATTACGACATAACGTATAACGTTATATACGATAACGATATAACGTATAACGTTATGTACGATAACGATATAACGTATAACGTTATATACTATAACGATATAACGTATAACGTTATGTAGTATTACGATATAACGTATAACGTTATATACAATTACTATATATCGTATAACGTTATATACTATATCGATATAACGTATAACGTTATATACTATATCGATATAACGTATAACGTTATATACGATAACGATATAACGTATAACGTTATATACGATAACGATATAACGTATAACGTTATATACTATATCGATATAACGTATAGCGTTATGTAGTATTACGACATAACGTATAACGTTATATACGATAACGATATAACGTATAACGTTATATACTATATCGATATAACGTATAACGTTATATACGATAACGATATAACGTATAACGTTATATACTATAACGATATAACGTATAACGTTATATACTATATCGATATAACGTATAACGTTATATACTATATCGATATAACGTATAACGTTATATACGATAACGATATAACGTATAACGTTATATACGATAACGATATAACGTATAACGTTATATACTATATCGATATAACGTATAGCGTTATGTAGTATTACGACATAACGTATAACGTTATATACGATATCGATATAACGTATAACGTTATATACTATATCGATATAACGTAGAACGTTATGTAGTATTACGACCTAACGTATAACGTTATATACGATAACGATATAACGTATAACGTCATATACTATATCGATATAACGTATAACGTTATATACTATAACGATATAACGTATAACGTTATGTAGTATTACGACATAACGTATAACGTTATATACGAAAACGATATAACGTATAACGTTATATACTATATCGATATAACGCATAACGTTATATACGATAATGAAATAACGTATAACGTTATGTAGTATTACGATATAGGGTATAGCGTTATATACTATATCGATATAACGTATAGTGTTATGTAGTATTACGACATAACGTATAGTGTTATGTAGTATTACGACATAACGTATAACGTTATATACGATAACGATATAACGTATAACGTTATATACTACATCGATATAACGTATAACGTTATATACTATATCGATATAACGTATAGCGTTATATACTATATCGATATAACGTATAACGTTATATACTATATCGATATAACGTATAACGTTATATACTATATCGATATAACGTATAACGTTATATACTATATCGATATAACGTAGAACGTTATGTAGTATTACGACATAACGTATAACGTTATATACTATATCGATACAACGTATAACGTTATATACTATTACGATACAACGTATAACGTTATATACTATATCGATATAACGTATAACGTTATATACTATATCGATATAACGTATAACGTTATATACTATATTGATATAACGTATAACGTTATATACTATATCGATATAAAGTATAACGTTATATACTATATCGATATAACGTAGAACGTTATATACTATAACGATATAACGTATAACGTTATATACTACATCGATATAACGTATAACGTTATATACTATATCGATATAACGTATAGCGTTATATACTATATCGATATAACGTATAACGTTATATACTATATCGATATAACGTATAACGTTATATACTATATCGATATAACGTATAACGTTATATACTATATCGATATAACGTAGAACGTTATGTAGTATTACGACATAACGTATAGCGTTATATACTATATCGATATAACGTATAACGTTATATACTATATCGATATAACGTATAACGTTATATACTATATCGATATAACGTATAACGTTATATACTATATCGATATAACGTAGAACGTTATGTAGTATTACGACATAACGTATAACGTTATATACTATATCGATACAACGTATAACGTTATATACTATTACGATACAACGTATAACGTTATATACTATATCGATATAACGTATAACGTTATATACTATATCGATATAACGTATAACGTTATATACTATATTGATATAACGTATAACGTTATATACTATATCGATATAACGTATAACGTTATATACTATATCGATATAACGTAGAACGTTATATACGATAACGATACAACGTATAACGTTATATACTATAACGATATAACGTATAACGTTATATACTATAACGATATAACGTATAACTTTATATACTATTACGATATAGCGTATAACGTTATATACTACTACGATACAGCGTATAACGTTATGTAGTATTACGACATAACGTATAACGTTATATACGATAACGATACAACGTATAACGTTATATACGATAACGATAGAACGTATAACGTTATATACTATAACGATATAACGTATAACGTTATGTAGTATTACGACATAACGTATAACGTTATATACGATAACGATATAACGTATAACGTTATGTACGATAACGATATAACGTATAACGTTATATACTATAACGATATAACGTATAACGTTATGTAGTATTACGATATAACGTATAACGTTATATACAATTACTATATATCGTATAACGTTATATACTATATCGATATAACGTATAACGTTATATACTATATCGATATAACGTATAACGTTATATACGATAACGATATAACGTATAACGTTATATACGATAACGATATAACGTATAACGTTATATACTATATCGATATAACGTATAGCGTTATGTAGTATTACGACATAACGTATAACGTTATATACGATAACGATATAACGTATAACGTTATATACTATATCGATATAACGTATAACGTTATATACGATAACGATATAACGTATAACGTTATATACTATAACGATATAACGTATAACGTTATATACTATATCGATATAACGTATAACGTTATATACTATATCGATATAACGTATAACGTTATATACGATAACGATATAACGTATAACGTTATATACGATAACGATATAACGTATAACGTTATATACTATATCGATATAACGTATAGCGTTATGTAGTATTACGACATAACGTATAACGTTATATACGATATCGATATAACGTATAATGTTATATACTATATCGATATAACGTAGAACGTTATGTAGTATTACGACCTAACGTATAACGTTATATACGATAACGATATAACGTATAACGTCATATACTATATCGATATAACGTATAACGTTATATACTATAACGATATAACGTATAACGTTATGTAGTATTACGACATAACGTATAACGTTATATACGAAAACGATATAACGTATAACGTTATATACTATATCGATATAACGCATAACGTTATATACGATAATGAAATAACGTATAACGTTATGTAGTATTACGATATAGGGTATAGCGTTATATACTATATCGATATAACGTATAGTGTTATGTAGTATTACGACATAACGTATAGTGTTATGTAGTATTACGACATAACGTATAACGTTATATACGATAACGATATAACGTATAACGTTATATACTACATCGATATAACGTATAACGTTATATACTATATCGATATAACGTATAGCGTTATATACTATATCGATATAACGTATAACGTTATATACTATATCGATATAACGTATAACGTTATATACTATATCGATATAACGTATAACGTTATATACTATATCGATATAACGTAGAACGTTATGTAGTATTACGACATAACGTATAACGTTATATACTATATCGATACAACGTATAACGTTATATACTATTACGATACAACGTATAACGTTATATACTATATCGATATAACGTATAACGTTATATACTATATCGATATAACGTATAACGTTATATACTATATTGATATAACGTATAACGTTATATACTATATCGATATAAAGTATAACGTTATATACTATATCGATATAACGTAGAACGTTATATACTATAACGATATAACGTATAACGTTATATACTACATCGATATAACGTATAACGTTATATACTATATCGATATAACGTATAGCGTTATATACTATATCGATATAACGTATAACGTTATATACTATATCGATATAACGTATAACGTTATATACTATATCGATATAACGTATAACGTTATATACTATATCGATATAACGTAGAACGTTATGTAGTATTACGACATAACGTATAACGTTATATACTATATCGATACAACGTATAACGTTATATACTATTACGATACAACGTATAACGTTATATACTATATCGATATAACGTATAACGTTATATACTATATCGATATAACGTATAACGTTATATACTATATTGATATAACGTATAACGTTATATACTATATCGATATAACGTATAACGTTATATACTATATCGATATAACGTAGAACGTTATATACGATAACGATACAACGTATAACGTTATATACTATAACGATATAACGTATAACGTTATATACTATAACGATATAACGTATAACTTTATATACTAATACGATATAGCGTATAACGTTATATACTATTACGATACAGCGTATAACGTTATGTAGTATTACGACATAACGTATAACGTTATATACGATAACGATACAACGTATAACGTTATATACGATAACGATAGAACGTATAACGTTATATACTATAACGATATAACGTATAACGTTATATACTATAACGATATAACGTATAACGTTATGTAGTATTACGACATAACGTATAACGTTATATACGATAACGATATAACGTATAACGTTATGTACGATAACGTTATGTACGATAACGATATAACGTATAACGTTATATACTATAACGATATAACGTATAACGTTATGTAGTATTACGATATAACGTATAACGTTATATACAATTACTATATATCGTATAACGTTATATACTATATCGATATAACGTATAACGTTATATACTATATCGATATAACGTATAACGTTATATACGATAACGATATAACGTATAACGTTATATACGATAACGATATAACGTATAACGTTATATACTATATCGATATAACGTATAGCGTTATGTAGTATTACGACATAACGTATAACGTTATATACGATAACGATATAACGTATAACGTTATATACTATATCGATATAACGTATAACGTTATATACGATAACGATATAACGTATAACGTTATATACTATATCGATATAACGTATAACGTTATATACTATAACGATATAACGTATAACGTTATGTAGTATTACGACATAACGTATAACGTTATATACGAAAACGATATAACGTATAACGTTACATACTATATCGATATAACGCATAACGTTATATACGATAATGAAATAACGTATAACGTTATGTAGTATTACGATATAGGGTATAGCGTTATATACTATATCGATATAACGCATAGTGTTATGTAGTATTACGACATAACGTATAGTGTTATGTAGTATTACGACATAACGTATAACGTTATATACGATAACGATATAACGTATAACGTTATATACTACATCGATATAACGTATAACGTTATATACTATATCGATATAACGTATAGCGTTATATACTATATCGATATAACGTATAACGTTATATACTATATCGATATAACGTATAACGTTATACACTATATCGATATAACGTATAACGTTATATACTATATCGATATAACGTAGAACGTTATGTAGTATTACGACATAACGTATAACGTTATATACTATATCGATACAACGTATAACGTTATATACTATTACGATACAACGTATAACGTTATATACTATATCGATATAACGTATAACGTTATATACTATATCGATATAACGTATAACGTTATATACTATATTGATATAACGTATAACGTTATATACTATATCGATATAACGTATAACGTTATATACTATATCGATATAACGTAGAACGTTATATACTATAACGATATAACGTATAACGTTATATACTACATCGATATATCGTATAACGTTATATACTATATCGATATAACGTATAGCGTTATATACTATATCGATATAACGTATAACGTTATATACTATATCGATATAACGTATAACGTTATATACTATATCGATATAACGTATAACGTTATATACTATATCGATATAACGTAGATCGTTATGTAGTATTACGACATAACGTATAACGTTATATACTATATCGATACAACGTATAACGTTATATACTATTACGATACAACGTATAACGTTATATACTATATCGATATAACGTATAACGTTATATACTATATCGATATAACGTATAACGTTATATACTATATTGATATAACGTATAACGTTATATACTATATCGATATAACGTATAACGTTATATACTATATCGATATAACGTAGAACGTTATATACGATAACGATACAACGTATAACGTTATATACTATAACGATATAACGTATAACGTTATATACTATAACGATATAACGTATAACTTTATATACTATTACGATATAGCGTATAACGTTATATACTATTACGATACAGCGTATAACGTTATGTAGTAGTACGACATAACGTATAACGTTATATACGATAACGATACAACGTATAACGTTATATACGATAACGATAGAACGTATAACGTTATATACTATAACGATATAACGTATAACGTTATATACTATAACGATATAACGTATAACGTTATGTAGTATTGCGACATAACGTATAACGTTATATACGATAACGATATAACGTATAACGTTATGTACGATAACGATATAACGTATAACGTTATATACTATAACGATATAACGTATAACGTTATGTAGTATTACGATATAACGTATAACGTTATATACAATTACTATATATCGTATAACGTTATATACTATATCGATATAACGTATAACGTTATATACTATATCGATATAACGTATAACGTTATATACGATAACGATATAACGTATAACGTTATATACGATAACGATATAACGTATAACGTTATATACTATATCGATATAACGTATAGCGTTATGTAGTATTACGACATAACGTATAACGTTATATACGATAACGATATAACGTATAACGTTATATACTATATCGATATAACGTACAACGTTATATACGATAACGATATAACGTATAACGTTATATACTATAACGATATAACGTATAACGTTATATACTATATCGATATAACGTATAACGTTATATACTATATCGATATAACGTATAACGTTATATACGATAACGATATAACGTATAACGTTATATACGATAACGATATAACGTATAACGTTATATACTATATCGATATAACGTATAGCGTTATGTAGTATTACGACATAACGTATAACGTTATATACGATATCGATATAACGTATAACGCTATATACTATATCGATATAACGTAGAACGTTATGTAGTATTACGACCTGACGTATAACGTTATATACGATAACGATATAACGTATAACGTTATATACTATATCGATATAACGTATAACGTTATATACTATAACGATATAACGTATAACGTTATGTAGTATTACGACATAACGTATAACGTTATATACGAAAACGATATAACGTATAACGTTATATACTATATCGATATAACGCATAACGTTATATACGATAATGAAATAACGTATAACGTTATGTAGTATTACGATATAGGGTATAGCGTTATATACGATATCGATATAACGTATAACGCTATATACTATATCGATATAACGTAGAACGTTATGTAGTATTACGACCTGACGTATAACGTTATATACGATAACGATATAACGTATAACGTTATATACGATAACGATATAACGTATAACGTTATATACTATAACGATACAACGTATAACGTTATATACGATAACGATATAA
The DNA here is from genome assembly GCF_024516045.1 of Bombus affinis. Classification (NCBI taxonomy): domain Eukaryota; kingdom Metazoa; phylum Arthropoda; class Insecta; order Hymenoptera; family Apidae; genus Bombus; species Bombus affinis. Next base: position 16,395 of record NW_026109496.1, on the reverse strand, counting down.
CGTATAACGTTATGTGGTATTACGATATAACGTATAACGTTATATACGATAACGATATAACGTATAACGTTATATACTATATCGATATAACGTATAGTGTTATGTAGTATTACGACATAACGTATAGTGTTATGTAGTATTACGACATAACGTATAACGTTATATACGATAACGATATAACGTATAACGTTATATACTACATCGATATAACGTATAACGTTATATACTATATCGATATAACGTATAGCGTTATATACTATATCGATATAACGTATAACGTTATATACTATATCGATATAACGTATAACGTTATATACTATATCGATATAACGTATAACGTTATATACTATATCGATATAACGTATAACGTTATATACTATATCGATATAACGTAGAACGTTATGTAGTATTACGACATAACGTATAACGTTATATACTATTACGATACAACGTATAACGTTATATACTATATCGATATAACGTATAACGTTATATACTATATCGATATAACGTATAACGTTATATACTATATTGATATAACGTATAACGTTATATACTATATCGATATAACGTATAACGTTATATACTATATCGATATAACGTAGAACGTTATGTAGTATTACGACATAACGTATAACGTTATATACGATAACGATAACGTATAACGTTATGTAGTATTACGACATAACGTACAACGTTATATACGATAACGATATAACGTATAACGTTATGTACGATAACGATATAACGTATAACGTTATATACTATAACGATATAACGTATAACGTTATGTAGTATTACGATATAACGTATAACGTTATATACGATAACGATACAACGTATAACGTTATATACTATAACGATATAACGTATAACGTTATATACTATAGCGATATATCGTATAACTTTATATACTATTACGATATAACGTATAACGTTATATACGATAACGATATAACGTAGAACGTTATATACTATATCGATATAACGTATAGCGTTATGTAGTATTACGACATAACGTATAACGTTATATACGATAACGATATAACGTATAACGTTATATACTATATCGATATAACGTATAACGTTATATACTATATCGATATAACGTATAGCGTTATGTAGTATTACGACATAACGTATAACGTTATATACGATAACGATATAACGTATAACGTTATATACTATATCGATATAACGTATAACGTTATATACGATAACGATATAACGTATAACGTTATATACTATAACGATATAACGTATAACGTTATATACTATATCGATATAACGTATAACGTTAATATACTATAACGATATAACGTATAACGTTATGTAGTATTACGACATAACGTATAACGTTATATACGAAAACGATATAACGTATAACGTTATATACTATATCGATATAACGCATAACGTTATATACGATAATGAAATAACGTATAACGTTATGTAGTATTACGATATAGGGTATAGCGTTATATACTATATCGATATAACGTATAACGTTATATACGATAACGATATAACGTATAACGTTATATACGATAACGATATAACGTATAACGTTATATACTATAACGATACAACGTATAACGTTATATACGATAACGATATAACGTATAACGTTATGTGGTATTACGATATAACGTATAACGTTATATACGATAACGATATAACGTATAACGTTATATACTATATCGATATAACGTATAGTGTTATGTAGTATTACGACATAACGTATAGTGTTATGTAGTATTACGACATAACGTATAGTGTTATGTAGTATTACGACATAACGTATAACGTTATATACGATAACGATATAACGTATAACGTTATATACTACATCGATATAACGTATAACGTTATATACTATATCGATATAACGTATAGCGTTATATACTATATCGATATAACGTATAACGTTATATACTATATCGATATAACGTATAACGTTATATACTATATCGATATAACGTATAACGTTATATACTATATCGATATAACGTAGAACGTTATGTAGTATTACGACATAACGTATAACGTTATATACTATATCGATACAACGTATAACGTTATATACTATTACGATACAACGTATAACGTTATATACTATATCGATATAACGTATAACGTTATATACTATATCGATATAACGTATAACGTTATATACTATATTGATATAACGTATAACGTTATATACTATATCGATATAACGTATAACGTTATATACTATATCGATATAACGTAGAACGTTATGTAGTATTACGACATAACGTATAACGTTATATACGATAACGATATAACGTATAACGTTATGTGGTATTACGACATAACGTACAACGTTATATACGATAACGATATAACGTATATCGTTATGTACGATAACGATATAACGTATAACGTTATATACTATAACGATACAACGTATAACGTTATATACGAAAACGATATAACGTATAACGTTATATACTATATCGATATAACGCATAACGCTATATATACGATAATGAAATAACGTATAACGTTATGTAGTATTACGATATAGGGTATAGCGTTATCTACTATATCGATATAACGTATAACGTTATATACGATAACGATATAACGTATAACGTTATATACGATAACGATATAACGTATAACGTTATATACTATAACGATACAACGTATAACGTTATATACGATAACGATATAACGTATAACGTTATGTGGTATTACGATATAACGTATAACGTTATATACGATAACGATATAACGTATAACGTTATATACTATATCGATATAACGTATAGTGTTATGTAGTATTACGACATAACGTATAGTGTTATGTAGTATTACGACATAACGTATAACGTTATATACGATAACCATATAACGTATAACGTTATATACTACATCGATATAACGTATAACGTTATATACTATATCGATATAACGTATAGCGTTATATACTATATCGATATAACGTATAACGTTATATACTATATCGATATAACGTATAACGTTATATACTATATCGATATAACGTATAACGTTATATACTATATCGATATAACGTAGAACGTTATGTAGTATTACGACATAACGTATAACGTTATATACTATATCGATACAACGTATAACGTTATATACTATTACGATACAACGTATAACGTTATATACTATATCGATATAACGTATAACGTTATATACTATATCGATATAACGTATAACGTTATATACTATATTGATATAACGTATAACGTTATATACTATATCGATATAACGTATAACGTTATATACTATATCGATATAACGTAGAACGTTATGTAGTATTACGACATAACGTATAACGTTATATACGATAACGATATAACGTATAACGTTATGTGGTATTACGACATAACGTACAACGTTATATACGATAACGATATAACGTATATCGTTATGTACGATAACGATATAACGTATAACGTTATATACTATAACGATATAACGTATAACGTTATGTAGTATTACGATATAACGTATAACGTTATATACGATAACGATACAACGTATAACGTTATATACTATAACGATATAACGTATAACGTTATATACTATAACGATATATCGTATAACTTTATATACTATTACGATATAACGTATAACGTTATATACTATTACGATACAACGTATAACGTTATGTAGTATTACGACATAACGTATAACGTTATATACGATAACGATACAACGTATAACGTTATATACGATAACGATACAACGTATAACGTTATATACTATAACGATATAACGTATAACGTTATATACTATAACGATATAACGTATAACGTTATGTAGTATTACGACATAACGTATAACGTTATATACGATAACGATATAACGTATAACGTTATGTACGATAACGATATAACGTATAACGTTATGTACGATAACGATATAACGTATAACGTTATATACTATAACGATATAACGTATAACGTTATGTAGTATTACGATATAACGTATAACGTTATATACTATTACTATATATCGTATAACGTTATATACTATAACGATATAACGTATAACGTTATATACTATATCGATATAACGTATAACGTTATATACTATAACGATATAACGTATAACGTTATGTAGTATTACGACATAACGTATAACGTTATATACGAAAACGATATAACGTATAACGTTATATACTATATCGATATAACGCATAACGTTATATACGATAATGAAATAACGTATAACGTTATGTAGTATTACGATATAGGGTATAGCGTTATATACTATATCGATATAACGTATAACGTTATATACGATAACGATATAACGTATAACGTTATATACGATAACGATATAACGTATAACGTTATATACTATAACGATACAACGTATAACGTTATATACGATAACGATATAACGTATAACGTTATGTGGTATTACGATATAACGTATAACGTTATATACGATAACGATATAACGTATAACGTTATATACTATATCGATATAACGTATAGTGTTATGTAGTATTACGACATAACGTATAGTGTTATGTAGTATTACGACATAACGTATAACGTTATATACGATAACGATATAACGTATAACGTTATATACTACATCGATATAACGTATAACGTTATATACTATATCGATATAACGTATAGCGTTATATACTATATCGATATAACGTATAACGTTATATACTATATCGATATAACGTATAACGTTATATACTATATCGATATAACGTAGAACGTTATGTAGTATTACGACATAACGTATAACGTTATATACTATATCGATACAACGTATAACGTTATATACTATTACGATACAACGTATAACGTTATATACTATATCGATATAACGTATAACGTTATATACTATATCGATATAACGTATAACGTTATATACTATAACGATATAACGTATAACGTTATGTAGTATTACGACATAACGTATAACGTTATATACGAAAACGATATAACGTATAACGTTATATACTATATCGATATAACGCATAACGTTATATACGATAATGAAATAACGTATAACGTTATGTAGTATTACGATATAGGGTATAGCGTTATATACTATATCGATATAACGTATAGTGTTATGTAGTATTACGACATAACGTATAGTGTTATGTAGTATTACGACATAACGTATAACGTTATATACGATAACGATATAACGTATAACGTTATATACTACATCGATATAACGTATAACGTTATATACTATATCGATATAACGTATAGCGTTATATACTATATCGATATAACGTATAACGTTATATACAATATCGATATAACGTATAACGTTATATACTATATCGATATAACGTATAACGTTATATACTATATCGATATAACGTAGAACGTTATGTAGTATTACGACATAACGTATAACGTTATATACTATATCGATACAACGTATAACGTTATATACTCTTACGATACAACGTATAACGTTATATACTATATCGATATAACGTATAACGTTATATACTATATCGATATAACGTATAACGTTATATACTATATTGATATAACGTATAACGTTATATACTATATCGATATAACGTATAGCGTTATATACTATATCGATATAACGTATAACGTTATATACTATATCGATATAACGTATAACGTTATATACTATATCGATATAACGTATAACGTTATATACTATATCGATATAACGTAGAACGTTATGTAGTATTACGACATAACGTATAACGTTATATACTATATCGATACAACGTATAACGTTATATACTATTACGATACAACGTATAACGTTATATACTATATCGATATAACGTATAACGTTATATACTATATCGATATAACGTATAACGTTATATACTATATCGATATAACGTATAACGTTATATACTATATCGATATAACGTATAACGTTATATACTATATCGATATAACGTAGAACGTTATATACGATAACGATACAACGTATAACGTTATATACTATAACGATATAACGTATAACGTTATATACTATAACGATATAACGTATAACTTTATATACTATTACGATATGGCGTATAACGTTATATACTATTACGATACAGCGTATAACGTTATGTAGTATTACGACATAACGTATAACGTTATATACGATAACGATACAACGTATAACGTTATATACGATAACGATAGAACGTATAACGTTATATACTATAACGATATAACGTATAACGTTATATACTATAACGATATAACGTATAACGTTATGTAGTATTACGACATAACGTATAACGTTATATACGATAACGATATAACGTATAACGTTATGTACGATAACGATATAACGTATAACGTTATATACTATAACGATATAACGTATAACGTTATGTAGTATTACGATATAACGTATAACGTTATATACAATTACTATATATCGTATAACGTTATATACTATATCGATATAACGTATAACGTTATATACTATATCGATATAACGTATAACGTTATATACGATAACGATATAACGTATAACGTTATATACGATAACGATATAACGTATAACGTTATATACTATATCGATATAACGTATAGCGTTATGTAGTATTACGACATAACGTATAACGTTATATACGATAACGATATAACGTATAACGTTATATACTATATCGATATAACGTATAACGTTATATACGATAACGATATAACGTATAACGTTATATACTATATCGATATAACGTATAACGTTATATACTATAACGATATAACGTATAACGTTATGTAGTATTACGACATAACGTATAACGTTATATACGAAAACGATATAACGTATAACGTTACATACTATATCGATATAACGCATAACGTTATATACGATAATGAAATAACGTATAACGTTATGTAGTATTACGATATAGGGTATAGCGTTATATACTATATCGATATAACGCATAGTGTTATGTAGTATTACGACATAACGTATAGTGTTATGTAGTATTACGACATAACGTATAACGTTATATACGATAACGATATAACGTATAACGTTATATACTACATCGATATAACGTATAACGTTATATACTATATCGATATAACGTATAGCGTTATATACTATATCGATATAACGTATAACGTTATATACTATATCGATATAACGTATAACGTTATACACTATATCGATATAACGTATAACGTTATATAATATATCGATATAACGTAGAACGTTATGTAGTATTACGACATAACGTATAACGTTATATACTATATCGATACAACGTATAACGTTATATACTATTACGATACAACGTATAACGTTATATACTATATCGATATAACGTATAACGTTATATACTATATCGATATAACGTATAACGTTATATACTATATTGATATAACGTATAACGTTATATACTATATCGATATAACGTATAACGTTATATACTATATCGATATAACGTAGAACGTTATATACTATAACGATATAACGTATAACGTTATATACTACATCGATATATCGTATAACGTTATATACTATATCGATATAACGTATAGCGTTATATACTATATCGATATAACGTATAACGTTATATACTATATCGATATAACGTATAACGTTATATACTATATCGATATAACGTATAAAGTTATATACTATATCGATATAACGTAGAACGTTATGTAGTATTACGACATAACGTATAACGTTATATACTATATCGATACAACGTATAACGTTATATACTATTACGATACAACGTATAACGTTATATACTATATCGATATAACGTATAACGTTATATACTATATCGATATAACGTATAACGTTATATACTATATTGATATAACGTATAACGTTATATACTATATCGATATAACGTATAACGTTATATACTATATCGATATAACGTAGAACGTTATGTAGTATTACGACATAACGTATAACGTTATATACTATATCGATATAACGTATAGCGTTATGTAGTATTACGACATAACGTATAACGTTATATACGATATCGATATAACGTATAATGTTATATACTATATCGATATAACGTAGAACGTTATGTAGTATTACGACCTAACGTATAACGTTATATACGATAACGATATAACGTATAACGTCATATACTATATCGATATAACGTATAACGTTATATACTATAACGATATAACGTATAACGTTATGTAGTATTACGACATAACGTATAACGTTATATACGAAAACGATATAACGTATAACGTTATATACTATATCGATATAACGCATAACGTTATATACGATAATGAAATAACGTATAACGTTATGTAGTATTACGATATAGGGTATAGCGTTATATACTATATCGATATAACGTATAGTGTTATGTAGTATTACGACATAACGTATAGTGTTATGTAGTATTACGACATAACGTATAACGTTATATACGATAACGATATAACGTATAACGTTATATACTACATCGATATAACGTATAACGTTATATACTATATCGATATAACGTATAGCGTTATATACTATATCGATATAACGTATAACGTTATATACTATATCGATATAACGTATAACGTTATATACTATATCGATATAACGTATAACGTTATATACTATATCGATATAACGTAGAACGTTATGTAGTATTACGACATAACGTATAACGTTATATACTATATCGATACAACGTATAACGTTATATACTATTACGATACAACGTATAACGTTATATACTATATCGATATAACGTATAACGTTATATACTATATCGATATAACGTATAACGTTATATACTATATTGATATAACGTATAACGTTATATACTATATCGATATAAAGTATAACGTTATATACTATATCGATATAACGTAGAACGTTATATACTATAACGATATAACGTATAACGTTATATACTACATCGATATAACGTATAACGTTATATACTATATCGATATAACGTATAGCGTTATATACTATATCGATATAACGTATAACGTTATATACTATATCGATATAACGTATAACGTTATATACTATATCGATATAACGTATAACGTTATATACTATATCGATATAACGTAGAACGTTATGTAGTATTACGACATAACGTATAACGTTATATACTATATCGATACAACGTATAACGTTATATACTATTACGATACAACGTATAACGTTATATACTATATCGATATAACGTATAACGTTATATACTATATCGATATAACGTATAACGTTATATACTATATTGATATAACGTATAACGTTATATACTATATCGATATAACGTATAACGTTATATACTATATCGATATAACGTAGAACGTTATATACGATAACGATACAACGTATAACGTTATATACTATAACGATATAACGTATAACGTTATATACTATAACGATATAACGTATAACTTTATATACTAATACGATATAGCGTATAACGTTATATACTATTACGATACAGCGTATAACGTTATGTAGTATTACGACATAACGTATAACGTTATATACGATAACGATACAACGTATAACGTTATATACGATAACGATAGAACGTATAACGTTATATACTATAACGATATAACGTATAACGTTATATACTATAACGATATAACGTATAACGTTATGTAGTATTACGACATAACGTATAACGTTATATACGATAACGATATAACGTATAACGTTATGTACGATAACGTTATGTACGATAACGATATAACGTATAACGTTATATACTATAACGATATAACGTATAACGTTATGTAGTATTACGATATAACGTATAACGTTATATACAATTATTATATATCGTATAACGTTATATACTATATCGATATAACGTATAACGTTATATACTATATCGATATAACGTATAACGTTATATACGATAACGATATAACGTATAACGTTATATACGATAACGATATAACGTATAACGTTATATACTATATCGATATAACGTATAGCGTTATGTAGTATTACGACATAACGTATAACGTTATATACGATAACGATATAACGTATAACGTTATATACTATATCGATATAACGTATAACGTTATATACGATAACGATATAACGTATAACGTTATATACTATATCGATATAACGTATAACGTTATATACTATAACGATATAACGTATAACGTTATGTAGTATTACGACATAACGTATAACGTTATATACGAAAACGATATAACGTATAACGTTACATACTATATCGATATAACGCATAACGTTATATACGATAATGAAATAACGTATAACGTTATGTAGTATTACGATATAGGGTATAGCGTTATATACTATATCGATATAACGCATAGTGTTATGTAGTATTACGACATAACGTATAGTGTTATGTAGTATTACGACATAACGTATAACGTTATATACGATAACGATATAACGTATAACGTTATATACTACATCGATATAACGTATAACGTTATATACTATATCGATATAACGTATAGCGTTATATACTATATCGATATAACGTATAACGTTATATACTATATCGATATAACGTATAACGTTATACACTATATCGATATAACGTATAACGTTATATACTATATCGATATAACGTAGAACGTTATGTAGTATTACGACATAACGTATAACGTTATATACTATATCGATACAACGTATAACGTTATATACTATTACGATACAACGTATAACGTTATATACTATATCGATATAACGTATAACGTTATATACTATATCGATATAACGTATAACGTTATATACTATATTGATATAACGTATAACGTTATATACTATATCGATATAACGTATAACGTTATATACTATATCGATATAACGTAGAACGTTATATACTATAACGATATAACGTATAACGTTATATACTACATCGATATATCGTATAACGTTATATACTATATCGATATAACGTATAGCGTTATATACTATATCGATATAACGTATAACGTTATATACTATATCGATATAACGTATAACGTTATATACTATATCGATATAACGTATAACGTTATATACTATATCGATATAACGTATAACGTTATATACTATATCGATATAACGTAGATCGTTATGTAGTATTACGACATAACGTATAACGTTATATACTATATCGATACAACGTATAACGTTATATACTATTACGATACAACGTATAACGTTATATACTATATCGATATAACGTATAACGTTATATACTATATCGATATAACGTATAACGTTATATACTATATTGATATAACGTATAACGTTATATACTATATCGATATAACGTATAACGTTATATACTATATCGATATAACGTAGAACGTTATATACGATAACGATACAACGTATAACGTTATATACTATAACGATATAACGTATAACGTTATATACTATAACGATATAACGTATAACTTTATATACTATTACGATATAGCGTATAACGTTATATACTATTACGATACAGCGTATAACGTTATGTAGTAGTACGACATAACGTATAACGTTATATACGATAACGATACAACGTATAACGTTATATACGATAACGATAGAACGTATAACGTTATATACTATAACGATATAACGTATAACGTTATATACTATAACGATATAACGTATAACGTTATGTAGTATTGCGACATAACGTATAACGTTATATACGATAACGATATAACGTATAACGTTATGTACGATAACGATATAACGTATAACGTTATATACTATAACGATATAACGTATAACGTTATGTAGTATTACGATATAACGTATAACGTTATATACAATTACTATATATCGTATAACGTTATATACTATATCGATATAACGTATAACGTTATATACTATATCGATATAACGTATAACGTTATATACGATAACGATATAACGTATAACGTTATATACGATAACGATATAACGTATAACGTTATATACTATATCGATATAACGTATAGCGTTATGTAGTATTACGACATAACGTATAACGTTATATACGATAACGATATAACGTATAACGTTATATACTATATCGATATAACGTACAACGTTATATACGATAACGATATAACGTATAACGTTATATACTATAACGATATAACGTATAACGTTATATACTATATCGATATAACGTATAACGTTATATACTATATCGATATAACGTATAACGTTATATACGATAACGATATAACGTATAACGTTATATACGATAACGATATAACGTATAACGTTATATACTATATCGATATAACGTATAGCGTTATGTAGTATTACGACATAACGTATAACGTTATATACGATATCGATATAACGTATAACGCTATATACTATATCGATATAACGTAGAACGTTATGTAGTATTACGACCTGACGTATAACGTTATATACGATAACGATATAACGTATAACGTTATATACTATATCGATATAACGTATAACGTTATATACTATAACGATATAACGTATAACGTTATGTAGTATTACGACATAACGTATAACGTTATATACGAAAACGATATAACGTATAACGTTATATACTATATCGATATAACGCATAACGTTATATACGATAATGAAATAACGTATAACGTTATGTAGTATTACGATATAGGGTATAGCGTTATATACTATATCGATATAACGTATAACGTTATATACGATAACGATATAACGTATAACGTTATATACGATAACGATATAACGTATAACGTTATATACTATAACGATACAACGTATAACGTTATATACGATAACGATATAACGTATAACGTTATGTGGTATTACGATATAACGTATAACGTTATATACGATAACGATATAACGTATAACGTTATATACTATATCGATATAACGTATAGTGTTATGTAGTATTACGACATAACGTATAGTGTTATGTAGTATTACGACATAACGTATAACGTTATATACGATAACGATATAACGTATAACGTTATATACTACATCGATATAACGTATAACGTTATATACTATATCGATATAACGTATAGCGTTATATACTATATCGATATAACGTATAACGTTATATACTATATCGATATAACGTATAACGTTATATACTATATCGATATAACGTATAACGTTATATACTATATCGATATAACGTATAACGTTATATACTATATCGATATAACGTAGAACGTTATGTAGTATTACGACATAACGTATAACGTTATATACTATTACGATACAACGTATAACGTTATATACTATATCGATATAACGTATAACGTTATATACTATATCGATATAACGTATAACGTTATATACTATATTGATATAACGTATAACGTTATATACTATATCGATATAACGTATAACGTTATATACTATATCGATATAACGTAGAACGTTATGTAGTATTACGACATAACGTATAACGTTATATACGATAACGATAACGTATAACGTTATGTAGTATTACGACATAACGTACAACGTTATATACGATAACGATATAACGTATAACGTTATGTACGATAACGATATAACGTATAACGTTATATACTATAACGATATAACGTATAACGTTATGTAGTATTACGATATAACGTATAACGTTATATACGATAACGATACAACGTATAACGTTATATACTATAACGATATAACGTATAACGTTATATACTATAGCGATATATCGTATAACTTTATATACTATTACGATATAACGTATAACGTTATATACGATAACGATATAACGTAGAACGTTATATACTATATCGATATAACGTATAGCGTTATGTAGTATTACGACATAACGTATAACGTTATATACGATAACGATATAACGTATAACGTTATATACTATATCGATATAACGTATAACGTTATATACTATATCGATATAACGTATAGCGTTATGTAGTATTACGACATAACGTATAACGTTATATACGATAACGATATAACGTATAACGTTATATACTATATCGATATAACGTATAACGTTATATACGATAACGATATAACGTATAACGTTATATACTATAACGATATAACGTATAACGTTATATACTATATCGATATAACGTATAACGTTAATATACTATAACGATATAACGTATAACGTTATGTAGTATTACGACATAACGTATAACGTTATATACGAAAACGATATAACGTATAACGTTATATACTATATCGATATAACGCATAACGTTATATACGATAATGAAATAACGTATAACGTTATGTAGTATTACGATATAGGGTATAGCGTTATATACTATATCGATATAACGTATAACGTTATATACGATAACGATATAACGTATAACGTTATATACGATAACGATATAACGTATAACGTTATATACTATAACGATACAACGTATAACGTTATATACGATAACGATATAACGTATAACGTTATGTGGTATTACGATATAACGTATAACGTTATATACGATAACGATATAACGTATAACGTTATATACTATATCGATATAACGTATAGTGTTATGTAGTATTACGACATAACGTATAGTGTTATGTAGTATTACGACATAACGTATAGTGTTATGTAGTATTACGACATAACGTATAACGTTATATACGATAACGATATAACGTATAACGTTATATACTACATCGATATAACGTATAACGTTATATACTATATCGATATAACGTATAGCGTTATATACTATATCGATATAACGTATAACGTTATATACTATATCGATATAACGTATAACGTTATATACTATATCGATATAACGTATAACGTTATATACTATATCGATATAACGTAGAACGTTATGTAGTATTACGACATAACGTATAACGTTATATACTATATCGATACAACGTATAACGTTATATACTATTACGATACAACGTATAACGTTATATACTATATCGATATAACGTATAACGTTATATACTATATCGATATAACGTATAACGTTATATACTATATTGATATAACGTATAACGTTATATACTATATCGATATAACGTATAACGTTATATACTATATCGATATAACGTAGAACGTTATGTAGTATTACGACATAACGTATAACGTTATATACGATAACGATATAACGTATAACGTTATGTGGTATTACGACATAACGTACAACGTTATATACGATAACGATATAACGTATATCGTTATGTACGATAACGATATAACGTATAACGTTATATACTATAACGATACAACGTATAACGTTATATACGAAAACGATATAACGTATAACGTTATATACTATATCGATATAACGCATAACGCTATATATACGATAATGAAATAACGTATAACGTTATGTAGTATTACGATATAGGGTATAGCGTTATCTACTATATCGATATAACGTATAACGTTATATACGATAACGATATAACGTATAACGTTATATACGATAACGATATAACGTATAACGTTATATACTATAACGATACAACGTATAACGTTATATACGATAACGATATAACGTATAACGTTATGTGGTATTACGATATAACGTATAACGTTATATACGATAACGATATAACGTATAACGTTATATACTATATCGATATAACGTATAGTGTTATGTAGTATTACGACATAACGTATAGTGTTATGTAGTATTACGACATAACGTATAACGTTATATACGATAACCATATAACGTATAACGTTATATACTACATCGATATAACGTATAACGTTATATACTATATCGATATAACGTATAGCGTTATATACTATATCGATATAACGTATAACGTTATATACTATATCGATATAACGTATAACGTTATATACTATATCGATATAACGTATAACGTTATATACTATATCGATATAACGTAGAACGTTATGTAGTATTACGACATAACGTATAACGTTATATACTATATCGATACAACGTATAACGTTATATACTATTACGATACAACGTATAACGTTATATACTATATCGATATAACGTATAACGTTATATACTATATCGATATAACGTATAACGTTATATACTATATTGATATAACGTATAACGTTATATACTATATCGATATAACGTATAACGTTATATACTATATCGATATAACGTAGAACGTTATGTAGTATTACGACATAACGTATAACGTTATATACGATAACGATATAACGTATAACGTTATGTGGTATTACGACATAACGTACAACGTTATATACGATAACGATATAACGTATATCGTTATGTACGATAACGATATAACGTATAACGTTATATACTATAACGATATAACGTATAACGTTATGTAGTATTACGATATAACGTATAACGTTATATACGATAACGATACAACGTATAACGTTATATACTATAACGATATAACGTATAACGTTATATACTATAACGATATATCGTATAACTTTATATACTATTACGATATAACGTATAACGTTATATACTATTACGATAC